>NC_034189.2:11719154-11756384 GCF_002021735.2 Oncorhynchus kisutch | reverse complement strand
GTGTGTGTGTGTGCTAAGTGCCTTTCTGTTAATGCGTGAAAAAAAGTGAGAGGTCTACCTCAGTCGAGACGTACAGACATAAAACCACCATTTTCCTTAAGGGCAGAATTGAGAGGCCAGCAGTCAACTTAACTATGGGCAAAATTTTCCTCACCCTGCCGAATCCCTGAGCAGTAGAATTTACCTTTAAACACTGATCTCAGTCTTAGAGTTCTCTCCCTAATGGTTAAGGCTAGGATGTGGAGAGAGTAAGCTGATCCTAGATCTGTACGTAAAGGTGACTTTTACCCTGATATTCCCTCTTCACTCATCACTCACCCTGTCAGCTATTTAAGACTGAGAGATGACAAAAATAACTTGGCAGAAAGAGCTGAGAGACAGAGAGAGAGAGAGAGAGAGAGAGAGAGAGAGAGGGTGCCATTTTGGACAAGGCCTAACTCTGACCAAACACTATAGCGTGAGGTTATATTGACGATGTGTTAAATTACATGTTAAATATAATATATACAGGACAATAACATTCCATTCCAGCTAACCAATGAATTTACAGCATTTTGCAACAGTAATATTTTACACACACATGAAGGTACCCATAAGCATTCACTTCTGATGAAAAAAAAACACAAATGTGAAAAAAAATATCGCATTTTGTAAATAAACTTCACACAAACACATTTGTAGGGAGCCATTTCTGTCCCCTTGATGACTCATTTTTACCCCACGAGTATTGGAGCGGGATGTGGGTTACGGGTTGAGACATTTAGGGGAGAGTGGTAGAGAGGGAGGTAGGGAGGAGAGAGAGGGAGGTAGGGAGGTAGGGAGGAGAGAGAGGGAGGTAGGGAGGTAGGGAGGAGAGAGAGGGAGCGAGAGAAAGAGAGAGAGACTTCAATTCTGAGACTACAGTCGTGGCCAAAAGTTTTGAGAATGACACAAATATTAATTTTCACAAAGTCTGCTGCCTCAGTTTGTATGATGGTAATTTGCATATACTCCAGAATGTTATGAATAGTGATCAGATGAATTGCAATTAATTGCAAAGTCCCTCTTTGCCATGCAAATGAACTGAATCCACAAAAACATTTCCACTGCATTTCAGCCCTGCCACAAAAGGACCAGCTGACATGATGTCAGTGATTCTCTCGTTAACACAGGTGTGAGTGTTGACGAGGACAAGGATGGAGATCACTCTGTCATGCTGATTGAGTTCGAATAACAGACTGGAAGCTTCAAAAGGAGGGTGGTGCTTGGAATCATTGTTCTTCCTCAGTCAACCATGGTTACCTGCAAGGAAACACATGCCGTCATCATTGCTTTGCACAAAAGTGCTTCACAGGCAAGGATATTGCTGCCAGTAAGATTGCACCTAAATCAACCATTTATCGGATCATCAAGAACTTCAAGGAGAGCGGTTCAATTGTTGTGAAGAATGCTTCAGGGCGCCCAAGAAAGTCCAGCAAGCGCCAGGACCATCTCCTAAAGTTGATTCAGCTGCGGGATCGGGGCACCACCAGTAGAGAGCTTGCTCAGGAATGGCAGCAGGCAGGTGTGAGTGCATCTGCACGCACAGTGAGGCAAAGACTTTTGGAGGATGGCCTGGGTGTCAAGAAGGGCAGGAAAGAAGCCACTTCTCTCCAGGAAAAACATCAGGGACAGACTGATATTCTGCAAAAGGTACAGGGATTGGAATGCTAAGGACTGGGGTAAAGTCATTTTCTCTGATGAATACCCTTTCCGATTGTTTGGGGCATCCAGAAAAATGCTTGTGCACAGAAGACAAGGTGAGCGCTACCATCAGTCCTGTGTCATGCCAACAGTAAAGCATCCTGAGACCATTCATGTGTGGGGTTGCTTCTCAGCCAAGGGAGCGGGGTCACTCACAATTTTGCCTAAGAACACAGCCATGAATAAAGAATGGTACCAACACATCCTCCGAGAGCAACTTCTCCCAACCATCCAGGAACAGTTTGGGACGAACAATGCCTTTTCCAGCATGATGGAGCACCAAATAAGGCAAAAGGGTTAACTAAGTGGCTCGGGGAACAAAACATCAATATTTTGGGTCCATGGCCAGGAAACTCCCCAGACCTTAATCCCATTGAGAACTTGTGGTCAATCCTCAAGAGGCGGGTGGACAAACAAAAACCCACAAATTCTGACAAACTCCAAGCATTGATTATGCAAGAATGGGCTGCCATCAGAGGATGTGGCCCAGAAGTTAATTGACAGCATGCCAGGGCGGATTGCAGAGGTCTGGAAAAGAAGGGTCAACACTGCAAATATTGACTCTTTGCATCAACTTCGTGTAATTGTCAATGAAAGCCTTTGACACTTACGAAATGCTTGTAATTATACTTCAGTATTCCATAGTAACATCTGACAAAAATATATATTTGTGTCATACTCAAAACCTTTGGCCACGACTGTAAAATACTATACAAAAGGACCAAAAAAGGGTGCTGAAATGAAGATACTGAGAGTGTTACTAAAGTACCTGCCAAAGCAGTCATTTATGCCAGAGGGTTTCCAGTGCTGTGAGAATGGCTCTAATATAAAATTCCATTCAATGGTTTTATTAGCATTGGAAGCACATGTTACATTATAACACATGTCACATTATTACACATGTCACATTACAACACGTTACATTATAACACATGTTACATTATAACACATGTTACATTACAACACATGTTACATTATAACACATGTTACATTATAACACATGTTACATTATAACACATTACATTATAACACATGTTACATTATAACACATGTTACATTATAACACATGTTACATTACAACACATGTTACATTATAACACATGTTACATTATAACACATGTTACATTATAACACATGTTACATTATAACACGTTACATTATAACACATGTTACATTATAACACATGTTACATTATAACACATGTTACATTATAACACAGTATTACATTATAACACATGTTACATTACAACACATGTTACATTATAACACATGTTACATTACAAAGCAGGAAGAATAGATCTAAAGCCCTCCCCCCTTCCTCCCTCTGTCTCTCTCTCTGTCTCTGTCTCTGTCCCTCCCTCCCTCCCTCCCTCCCTCCCTCCCTCCCTCCCTCCCTCCCTCCCCTCCCTCCTCCTCCCTCCCTCCCTCCCTCCCTCCCTCCCTCCCTCCCTCCCTCCCTCCCTCCCTCCCTCCCTCCCTCCCTCCCTCTGTCTCTCAACCTCTGTCTCTCAACCTCTCTGTCTCCCCCCATCCCTCCCCCCATCCCTCCCTCCCTTCCTCCCTCCCTCCCTCTCTGTCTCTCAACCTCTCTGTGTCTCTGTCCCTCCCTCCCTCCCTCAAGGTGGGAGGGACACACACACACAGAGACTGTGAAAACGGCAGCAAAGCGTGTGTTTCTCCGCCACAGCCTGAGAGAGGCCAGACAGTCATGCCAAAGACAATTATACTAAAAGTAATCTATGGTGACAGGATGTCTAATTCTGCCTCTCTCCTCTCTCCATCTCTCTCTTCTCTCTCTCTGTCTCTCTCCATCTCTCTGTCTCTCTCTCTCTTCTCTCTCTCTGTCTCTCTCCATCTCTCTGTCTCTCTCTCTCTCTCTCTGTCTCTCTCCTCTCTCCATCTCTCTCCTCTCTCCATCTCTCTCTTCTCTCTCTCTGTCTCTCCATCTCTCTGTCTCCTCTCTCTCCATCTCTCTGTCTCTCTCTCTCTGTCTCTCTCCTCTCTCTCCTCTCTCTCTCTCTCTCTGTCTCTCTCTCTCTCTCTCTGTCTCTCTCCTCTCTCTCCTCTCTCTCTCTCTCTGTCTCTCTCTTCTCTCTCTCTGTCTCTCTCCATCTCTCTGTCTCTCTCTCTCTCTCTGTCTCTCTCCTCTCTCTCCTCTCTCTCCCTGTCTGTATCATTCATCCTCTTAATCTCTTGTGCGTGCTTGTGTGCTTGCACGTGTAACTGCATGCGCATGTGAGTGTGTATGCTGGTTTTGTGTGTGATTGTAATGAAACTGTCAGGCGTGTACATATGTGTTTTGCTTACACACACATCTCAGTGTTCTGCTCATTAGCACAGCAATAGAATGCCACTTCAAATGCAAAGGCCTGAATAGATGGACCGTGGTGACTGGATAGATGGACCGTGGAGACTGGATAGATGGACTGAGGTGACTAGATAGATGGACTGGGGTGACTGGATACATGGACTGTGGTGACTGGATACATGGACTGTGGTGACTGGATACATGGACTGTGGTGACTGGATACATGGACTGGGGTGACTGGATAGATGGACTGAGGTGACTAGATAGATGGACTGGGGTGACTGGATACATGGACTGTGGTGACTGGATACATGGACTGGGGTGACTGGATACATGGACTGTGGTGACTGGATACATGGACTGGGGTGACTGGATACATGGACTGGGGTGACTGAATGACTGGACTGATATGGACTGGGGTGACTGGATAGATGGACTGGGGTGACTGGATAGATGGACTGGGGTGACTGGATAGATGGACTGGGGTGACTGGATAATGGACTGGGGTGACTGGATACATGGACTGGGGTGACTGGATACATGGACTGGGGTGACTGGATACATGGACTGGGGTGACTGGATACATGGACTGGGGTGACTGGATACATGGACTGGGGTGACTGGATACATGGACTGGGGTGACTGGATACATGGACTGGGGTGACTGGATACATGGACTGGGGTGACTGGATACATGGACTGGGGTGACTGGATACATGGACTGGGGTGACTGGATACATGGACTGGGGTGACTGGATACATGGACTGGGGTGACTGGATACATGGACTGGGGCGACTGGATACATGGACTGGGGCGACTGGATACATGGACTGGGGTGACTGGATACATGGACTGGGGTGTCTGGATACATGGACTGTGGTGACTGGATACATGGACTGTGGTGACTGGATACATGGACTGGGGTGACTGGATAGATGGACTGAGGTGACTAGATAGATGGACTGGGGTGACTGGATACATGGACTGTGGTGACTGGATACATGGACTGGGGTGACTGGATACATGGACTGTGGTGACTGGATACATGGACTGGGGTGACTGGATACATGGACTGGGGTGACTGGATACATGGACTGGGGTGACTGGATAGATGGACTGGGGTGACTGGATAGATGGACTGGGGTGACTGGATACATGGACTGGGTGACTGGATACATGGACTGGGGTGACTGGATACATGGACTGGGGTGACTGGATACATGGACTGGGGTGACTGGATACATGGACTGGGTGACTGGATACATGGACTGGGGTGACTGGATACATGGACTGGGGTGACTGGATACATGGACTGGGGTGACTGGATACATGGACTGGGGTGACTGGATACATGGACTGGGGTGACTGGATACATGGACTGGGGTGACTGGATACATGGACTGGGGTGACTGGATACATGGACTGGGGTGACTGGATACATGGACTGGGGTGACTGGATACATGGACTGGGGCGACTGGATACATGGACTGGGGCGACTGGATACATGGACTGGGGCGACTGGATACATGGACTGGGGTGACTGGATACATGGACTGGGGTGACTGGATACATGGACTGGGGTGACTGGATAGGATACATGGACTGGGGTGACTGGATACATGGACTGGGTGACTGGATACATGGACTGGGGTGACTGGATACATGGACTGGGGTGACTGGATACATGGACTGGGATGACTGGATACATGGACTGGGGTCCTGGAGTCCTTTTACATGTTCTATTTCATGTGTGTGTGTGTGTGTGTGTGTGTGTGTGTGTGTGTGTGTGTGTGTGTGTGTGTGTGTGTGTGTGTGTGTGTGTGTGTGTGTGTGTGTGTGTGTGAGAGAGTGTGAGAGAGTGTGAGAGAGTGTGAGAGTGTGTCAGCAACACCAGTCTAAACCTCTAAATGGAGATGTCTGTAACGATGGACTGTATAACTGTTATTTTCCCTGGTTCTATGATTCCATGATTACCATGAGAATCGGCCACGCTACAGACCCCAGCATGTGAGACAAAACCACTCTGACACACACACATATACACACACACACACACACACACTGCACACACACACACACTGCAAGATACCTTTGGGCCTGCAAGCTGACTCAGCTACTTTGCTCGAGGCCACGAGGGGGAAGGTGTGTGTGTGTGTGTGTGTGTGTGTGTTTCCTCCCGTCTCTCTCAGAGAAAGTCATTGAGGCAGATTGACAGGAAGGGATCTCAGAGGTCCGCCAGGGTCAATCGTCCCCGCACATCCCCTACGGTCCGTCCCGCAAGTCCGTCCCCAGCTGCGACCCAACCACGGAGGTCACCACACACCCGTTCTTCCCCCGCACGCACACACACGTCCCTTCTTGCCCTCTCTATCTCCCCAGAGGTCCCCCTAACCTCCTACTGTCATAACCAGAGCCCTATTCCATATCCAGTGCACTACTTTAGACCAGAGCCTTATTCCATATCTAGCGCACTACTTTAGACCAGAGCCCTATTCCATATCCAGTGCACTATGAAGGGAATAGGGTGCCATTTGGAAAGCAGTTATTGTGATGACAGCTACTCAGTGTATCACAACATCACAGGAGACTGGTACAACACATAGAGGAGTTATAAACACACACACACACACACACAGAGAGAGAGAGAGAGAGAGAGAGAGAGATACACCAGTTCCAAAGCATTACAATCTCCCAGTGAGGATGTTCTTCCTGATATCACAACAGGGAGTGTGTTGTGTCAGAACTCGGTAGTCCCAAATAGAACCCTATTCCCTACAAAGTGCACTACTTTTCACTGTGGGCCCTGGTGAAAAGTAGTGCACGTTATAGGGAATAGGGTGCCATTTGGAATGCACAGTGGTGTACTGTTACATACAGAGTGATGTTTTAAGTGGTGAGCTGTACATGAGGGCTTAAAGAGAATTCTCACTAAACACACTGTTGTTCTGAACTGAACTGAACTGAATATACTGAACTGAATAAACTGAACTGAACTGAACAAACTGAATGATCTGAACTGAACTGAATAAACTGAACTGAACAAACTGAATGATCTGAACTGAACTGAATAAACTGAACTGGACAAACTGAATGATCTGAACTAAACTGAATAAACTGAACTGGACAAACTGAATGATCTGAACTGAACACACTGAACCAGACTGAACTGAACTGAACTGAATAAACTGAATGGACTGAACTGAACTGAATAAACTGAACTGAATGAACAAACAAACTGAACTGGATAAACTGAACTGAACAAACTGAATGAACTGAACTGAATGAACTGAGCTTAACCGAACTGAACTGAATTTAACTGAATTGACTGAACTGAATGAACAAACAAGGGTACAGCAAAGGTCACATCAGTTCCATTTATCAAGGGTCAACAGCAAAAAAAGCAAAGTACTGCTTTGACAGTAGGTTTTGACAGTAGGTTTTGACAGTAGGTTTTGACAGTAGGTTTTGACAGTAGGTTTTGACAGTAGGTTTTGACAGTAGGTTTTGACAGTAGGCGTTGACAGTAGGTTTTGACAGTAGGTTTGACAGTAGGTTTTGACAGTAGGTTTTGACAGTAGGTTTTGACAGTAGGTTTTGACAGTAGGTTTGACAGTAGGCTTTGACAGTAGGTTTTGACAGTAGGTTTTGACAGTAGGTTTTGACAGTAGGTTTTGAAGTTGACATCAGATGTATGTCCGGACTTATGTGTTCACAGTGTGCATATAGAGGGCCTTCGGAACCTATTCACACCCCTCGACTTATGTGTTCACAGTGTGCATATAGAGGGCCTTCGGAACCTATTCACACCCCTCGACTTATGTGTTCACAGTGTGCATATAGAGGGCCTTCGGAACCTATTCACACCCCTCGACTTATGTGTTCACAGTGTGCATATAGAGGGCCTTCGGAACCTATTCACACCCTTCGACTTATGTGTTCACAGTGTGCATATAGAGGGCCTTCGGAACCTATTCACACCCCTCGACTTATGTGTTCACAGTGTGCATATAGAGGGCCTTCGGAACCTATTCACACCCCTCGACTTATGTGTTCACAGTGTGCATATAGAGGGCCTTCGGAACCTATTCACACCCCTCGACTTATGTGTTCACAGTGTGCATATAGAGGGCCTTCGGAACCTATTCACACCCCTCGACTTATGTGTTCACAGTGTGCATATAGAGGGCCTTCGGAACCTATTCACACCCCTCGACTTATGTGTTCACAGTGTGCATATAGAGGGCCTTCGGAACCTATTCACACCCCTCGACTTATGTGTTCACAGTGTGCATATAGAGGGCCTTCGGAACCTATTCACACCCCTCGACTTATGTGTTCACAGTGTGCATATAGAGGGCCTTCGGAACCTATTCACACCCCTCGACCTATGTGTTCACAGTATGCATATAGAGGGCCTTCGGAACCTATTCACACCCCTCAACATTTTTCACATTTTATTACGTTACAGACTTATTCTAAAATGGATTAAATAAAAACAAGAAGGGCCTTGGTCAGGGAGGTGACCAAGAACCAGATGGTCACTCTGACAGAGCTCTAGAGTTCCTTTGTGGAGATGGGAGAACCTTCCAGAAGGACAACCATCTCTGCAGCACTCCACCAATCTGACCTTTATGGTAGAGCGGTCAGCCGGAAGCCACTCCTCAGTTAAAGGCACCTAAAGGACTCTCAGACCATGAGAAACAAGATTCTCTAGTCTGATGAAACCAGGATTGAACTCTTTGGCCTGAATGCCAAGCGTCACGTCTGGAGGAAACCTGGCACCATCCCTACGGTGAAGCATGGTGGTGGCAGCATCATGCTGTGGGGATGTTTTTCAGCATCAGGGACTGGGAGACTAGTCAGGATTGAGGAAAAGATTAACAGAGAAAAGTACAGAGAGATCCTTGATGAAAACCTGCTCCAGAGTGCTCAGGACCTCAGACTGGGGCGAAGGTTCACCTTCCAACAGGACAATGACCCTAAGCCCACAGCCAAGACGAAGCAGGAGCGGCTTCGGTACAAGTCTCTGAATGCCCTTGAGTGGTCCAGCCCGAGCCCGGACTTGAACCCGATCTAACAGCTCTGGAGAGACCTGAACATAGCTGTGCAGCGACACTCCCCATCCAACTTGACAGAGCTTGAGAGGATTTGCAGAGAAGAATGGGAGAAACTCCCCAAATACAGGTGTGCCAAGCTTGTAGCATCATACCGAAGAAGACTGTAATCACAGCATTAAAAAACTGAATAAAGGGTCTGAATACTTATGTAAATGTGATATTTCAGGTTTTTGTTTTGTTTTTGCGTTGTTATTATGGGGTATTGTGTGTAGATTGTTGAGAGATTTTTAATTTTAAAAAATAATAATTTTCAAATAAGGCTATAACGTAGCAAAATGTGGAAAAAGTCAAGGTGTCTGAATACTTTCTGAATGCACTGTTCAATGTCTGCAGGGTTACTTCTTGTTAGATAGAACACATGTTTTGAATGACTGTGAGAACATCAACAGGTTTAGGAATGGTCTGCATCTCTCTCTCTTTCTCTCTCTCTCTCTCTCTCTCTCTCTCTCTCTCTCTCTCTCTCTCTCTGTGTGATAACCACCAGATTAGACCTCTGTCTCTCTCATTCCCATGTAACAACACGGGCTATAGAAACATCAACATTCACTAGGCTGAGAATAGTAATAGTGTAGAAGGGAGGGAAACGAGTGAGAATGTTTTCTGTTTTCTGTGGTGAACAGAAAGGAAAATAGGAAGTGTTTACATTAACACGTCTGGGAGTTATGTGTGTGTGTCTCTGTGTGTTGGGTAAGACTGATATTAACACGTCTGGGAGTTATGTGTGTGTGTCTCTGTGTGTTGGGTAAGACTGATATTAACACGTCTGGGAGTTATGTGTGTGTGTCTCTGTGTGTTGGGTAAGACTGATATTAACACGTCTGCCTCTCTACTGAATATAGCCTCGTTACTGTTATAGCCTCTCTACTGAATATAACCTCTCTACTGTATATAGCCTCTCTACTGTATATAACCTCTCTACTGTATATAGCCACTCTACTGTATATAGCCACTCTACTGAATATAGCCTCTCTACTGAATATAACCTCTCTACTGTATATAGCCTCTCTACTGTATATAACCTCTCTACTGTATATAGCCACTCTACTGTATATAGCCACTCTACTGTTATAGCCTCTCTACTGTATATAGCCTCTCTACTGTATATAGCCACTCTACTGTATATAGCCTCTCTACTGTATATAGCCTCTCTACTGTATATAGCCTCTCTACTGAATATAGCCTCTCTACTGAATATAGCCTCGCTACTGTTATAGCCTCTCTACTGAATATAGCCTCGTTACTGTTATAGCCTCTCTACTGAATATAGCCTCGCTACTGTTATAGCCTCTCTACTGAATATAGCCTCTCTACTGAATATAGCCTCTCTACTGAATATAGCCTCGTTACTGTTATAGCCTCTCTACTAAATATAGCCTCGCTACTGTTATAGCCTCTCTACTGAATATAGCCTCTCTACTGAATATACCCTCGCTACTGTTATAGCCTCTCTACTGTATATAGCCTCGCTACTGTTATAGCCTCTCTACTGAATATAACCTCGCTACTGTTATAGCCTCTCTACTGAATATAGCCTCGTTACTGTTATAGCCTCGCTACTGAATATAGCCTCTCTACTGTATATAGCCTCGTTACTGTTATAGCCTCTCTACTGAATATAGCCTCGCTACTGAATACAGCCTCTCTACTGAATATAGCCTCGCTACTGTTATAGCCTCTCTACTGTATATAGCCTCGCTACTGTTATAGCCTCTCTACTGTATATAGCCTCGCTACTGTATATAGCCTCTCTACTGTTATAGCCTCTCTACTGTTATAGCCTCTACTGTATATAGCCTCTCTACTGTATATAGCCTCTCTACTGTATATAGCCTCTCTACTGTATATAGCCTCTCTACTGTATATAGCCTCTACACTGTATATAGCCTCTCTACTGTATATAGCCTCTCTACTGTATATAGCTTCTCTACTGTATATAACCTCTCTACTGTATATAGCCACTCTACTGTATATAGCCACTCTACTGTTATAGCCTCTCTACTGTATATAGCCTCTCTACTGTATATAGCCACTCTACTGTATATAGCCTCTCTACTGTATATAGCCTCTCTACTGTATATAGCCTCTCTACTGAATATAGCCTCTCTACTGAATATAGCCTCGCTACTGTTATAGCCTCTCTACTGAATATAGCCTCGTTACTGTTATAGCCTCTCTACTGAATATAGCCTCGCTACTGTTATAGCCTCTCTACTGAATATAGCCTCTCTACTGAATATAGCCTCTCTACTGAATATAGCCTCGTTACTGTTATAGCCTCTCTACTAAATATAGCCTCGCTACTGTTATAGCCTCTCTACTGAATATAGCCTCTCTACTGAATATACCCTCGCTACTGTTATAGCCTCTCTACTGTATATAGCCTCGCTACTGTTATAGCCTCTCTACTGAATATAACCTCGCTACTGTTATAGCCTCTCTACTGAATATAGCCTCGTTACTGTTATAGCCTCGCTACTGAATATAGCCTCTCTACTGTATATAGCCTCGTTACTGTTATAGCCTCTCTACTGAATATAGCCTCGCTACTGAATACAGCCTCTCTACTGAATATAGCCTCGCTACTGTTATAGCCTCTCTACTGTATATAGCCTCGCTACTGTTATAGCCTCTCTACTGTATATAGCCTCGCTACTGTATATAGCCTCTCTACTGTTATAGCCTCTCTACTGTTATAGCCTCTACTGTATATAGCCTCTCTACTGTATATAGCCTCTCTACTGTATATAGCCTCTCTACTGTATATAGCCTCTACACTGTATATAGCCTCTCTACTGTATATAGCCTCTCTACTGTATATAGCTTCTCTACTGTATATAGCCTCTCTACTGTATATAGCCTCTTTACTGTATATAGCCTCTACACTGTATATAGCCTCTCTACTGTATATAGCCTCTCTACTGTATATAGCCACTCTACTGTATATAGCCTCTCTACTGTATATAGCCTCTCTACTGTATATAGCCTCTCTACTGTATATAGCCTCTCGACTGTATATAGCCTCTCTTACTGTATATAGCTTCTCTACTGTATATAGCCTCTCTACTGTTATAGCCTCTCTACTGTTATAGCCTCTATGGAATATAGCCTCTCTGCTGTATATAGCCTCTCTACTGTATATAGCCTCTCTACTGTATATAGCCTATCTACTGTATATAGCCTCTCTACTGTTATAGCCTCTCTACTGTTTATAGCCTCTATGGAATATAGCCTCTCTAACTGTATATAGCCTCTCTACTGTATATAGCCTCTCTACTGTATATAGCCTCTCTACTGTATATAGCCACTCTACTGTATATAGCTTCTCTACTGTATATAGCCTCTCTACTGTATATAGCCTCTTTACTGTATATAGCCTCTACACTGTATATAGCCTCTCTACTGTATATAGCCACTCTACTGTATATAGCCTCTCTACTGTATATAGCCTCTCTACTGTATAGCCACTCTACTGTATATAGCCACTCTACTGTATATAGCCTCTCTACTGTATATAGCCTCTCTACTGTATATAGCCACTCTACTGTATATAGCCTCTCTACTGTATATAGCCTCTCTACTGTATATAGCCTCTCTACTGTTATAGCCTCTCTACTGTTTATAGCCTCTACTGTATATAGCCTCTCTACTGTATACAGCCTCTCTACTGTATATAGCCTCTCTACTGTATATAGCCTCTCTACTGTATATAGCCTCTCTACTGTATATAGGCTCTACACTGTATATAGCCTCTCTACTGTATATAGCCTCTCTACTGTATATAGCTTCTCTACTGTATATAGCCTCTCTACTGTATATAGCCTCTACACTGTATATAGCCTCTCTACTGTATATAGCCTCTCTACTGTATATAGCTTCTCTACTGTATATAGCCTCTCTACTGAATATAACCTCGCTACTGTTATAGCCTCTCTACTGAATATAGCCTCGTTACTGTTATAGCCTCGCTACTGAATATAGCCTCTCTACTGTATATAGCCTCGTTACTGTTATAGCCTCTCTACTGAATATAGCCTCGCTACTGAATATACCCTCGCTACTGTTATAGCCTCTCTACTGAATATAGCCTCGTTACTGTTATAGCCCCGCTACTAAATATAGCCTCGCTACTGTTATAGCCTCTCTACTGTATATAGCCTCTCTACTGTATATAGCCACTTTACTGTATATAGCCTCTCTACTGTATATAGCCTCTCTACTGTTATAGCCTCTCTACTGTTATAGCCTCTCTACTGTATATAGCCTCTCTACTGAATATAGCCTCGCTACTGTTATAGCCTCTCTACTGTATATAGCCTCGCTACTGTTATAGCCTCTCTACTGTATATAGCCTCGCTACTGTATATAGCCTCTCTACTGTATATAGCCTCGCTACTGTTATAGCCTCTCTACTGTATATAGCCTCTCTACTGTATATAGCCACTTTACTGTATATAGCCTCTCTACTGTATATAGCCTCTCTACTGTTATAGCCTCTCTACTGTTATAGCCTCTCTACTGTATATAGCCTCTCTACTGAATATAGCCTCGCTACTGTTATAGCCTCTCTACTGTATATAGCCTCGCTACTGTTATAGCCTCTCTACTGTATATAGCCTCGCTACTGTATATAGCCTCGCTACTGAATATAGCCTCGTTACTGTTATAGCCTCTCTACTGTTGCAGCCTCTATGGAATGTAGCCTCTCTACTGTATATAGCCTCTCTACTGTATATAGCCTCTCTACTGTATATAGCCTCTGTCCTCTTTATAGCCTCGCTACTGTTATAGCCTCTCTACTGAATATAGCCTCGCTACTGTTATAGCCTCGCTACAGAATATAGCCTCGTTACTGTATATAGCCTCGCTACTGAATATAGCCTGTCTACTGAATATAGCCTCTCTACTGAATATAACCTCGCTACTGTTATAGCCTCTCTACTGAATATAGCCTCGTTACTGTTATAGCCCCGCTACTAAATATAGCCTCGCTACTGTTATAGCCTCTCTACTGTATATAGCCTCTCTACTGTATATAGCCACTTTACTGTATATAGCCTCTCTACTGTATATAGCCTCTCTACTGTTATAGCCTCTCTACTGTTATAGCCTCTCTACTGTATATAGCCTCTCTACTGAATATAGCCTCTCTACTGAATATAGCCTCTCTACTGTTATAGCCTCTCTACTGTATATAGCCTCTCTACAGAATATAGCCTCTCTACTGTTATAGCCTCTCTACTGTATATAGCCACTCTACTGTATATAGCCACTCTACTGTATATAACCTCTCTACTGTATATAGCCTCTCTACTGTATATAACCTCTCTACTGTATATAGCCTCTCTACTGTATATAACCTCTCTACTGTATATAGCCACTCTACTGTATATAGCCACTCTACTGTTATAGCCTCTCTACTGTATATAGCCTCTCTACTGTATATAGCCTCTCTACTACTGTATATAGCCTCTCTACTGTATATAGCCACTCTACTGTATATAGCCTCTCTACTGTTATAGCCTCTCTACTGTATATAGCCTCTCTACTGTATATAGCCTCTCTACTGTATATAGCCACTCTACTGTATATAGCCTCTCTACTGTATATAGCCACTCTACTGTATATAGCCACTCTACTGTATATAGCCTCTCTACTGTATATAGCCTCTCTACTGTATATAGCCTCTCTACTGTATATAGCCACTCTACTGTATATAGCCTCTCTACTGTATATAGCCACTCTACTGTATATAGCCTCTCTACTGTATATAGCCTCTCTACTGTATATAGCCTCTCTACTGTATATAGCCTCTCTACTGTATATAGCCACTCTACTGTATATAGCCTCTCTACTGTATATAGCCTCTCTACTGTATATAGCCTCTCTACTGTATATAGCCTCTCTACTGTATATAGCCACTCTACTGTATATAGCCACTCTACTGTAATATAGCCTCTCTACTGTATATAGCCAGTATAGCCTCTACTGTATATAGCCACTCTACTGTATATAGCCTCTCTACTGTATATAGCCTCTCTACTGTATATAGCCTCTCTACTGTTATAGCCTCTCTACTGTTATAGCCTCTACTGTATATAGCCTCTCTACTGTATATAGCCTCCTCTACTGTATATAGCCTCTCTACTGTATATAGCCTCTCTACTGTATATAGCCTCTACACTGTATATAGCCTCTCTACTGTATATAGCCTCTCTACTGTATATAGCTTCTCTACTGTATATAGCCTCTCTACTGTATATAGCCTCTTTACTGTATATAGCCTCTACACTGTATATAGCCTCTCTACTGTATATAGCCTCTCTACTGTATATAGCCACTCTACTGTATATAGCCTCTCTACTGTATATAGCCTCTCTACTGTATATAGCCTCTCTACTGTATATAGCCTCTCGACTGTATATAGCCTCTCTACTGTATATAGCCTCTCTACTGTATATAGCTTCTCTACTGTATATAGCCTCTCTACTGTATATTAGCCTCTTACACTGTATATAGCCTCTCTACTGTATATAGCCTCTCTACTGTATATAGCTTCTCTACTGTATATAGCCTCTCTACTGAATATAACCTCGCTACTGTTATAGCCTCTCTACTGAATATAGCCTCGTTACTGTTATAGCCTCGCTACTGAATATAGCCTCTCTACTGTATATAGCCTCGTTACTGTTATAGCCTCTCTACTGAATATAGCCTCGCTACTGAATATACCCTCGCTACTGTTATAGCCTCTCTACTGAATATAGCCTCGTTACTGTTATAGCCCCGCTACTAAATATAGCCTCGCTACTGTTATAGCCTCTCTACTGTATATAGCCTCTCTACTGTATATAGCCACTTTACTGTATATAGCCTCTCTACTGTATATAGCCTCTCTACTGTTATAGCCTCTCTACTGTTATAGCCTCTCTACTGTATATAGCCTCTCTACTGAATATAGCCTCGCTACTGTTATAGCCTCTCTACTGTATATAGCCTCGCTACTGTTATAGCCTCTCTACTGTATATAGCCTCGCTACTGTATATAGCCTCGCTACTGAATATAGCCTCGTTACTGTTATAGCCTCTCTACTGTTGCAGCCTCTATGGAATGTAGCCTCTCTACTGTATATAGCCTCTCTACTGTATATAGCCTCTCTACTGTATATAGCCTCTGTCCTGTTATAGCCTCGCTACTGTTATAGCCTCTCTACTGAATATAGCCTCGCTACTGTTATAGCCTCGCTACAGAATATAGCCTCGTTACTGTATATAGCCTCGCTACTGAATATAGCCTGTCTACTGAATATAGCCTCTCTACTGAATATAACCTCGCTACTGTTATAGCCTCTCTACTGAATATAGCCTCGTTACTGTTATAGCCCCGCTACTAAATATAGCCTCGCTACTGTTATAGCCTCTCTACTGTATATAGCCTCTCTACTGTATATAGCCACTTACTGTATATAGCCTCTCTACTGTATATAGCCTCTCTACTGTTTATAGCCTCTCTACTGTTATAGCCTCTCTACTGTATATAGCCTCTCTACTGAATATAGCCTCTCTACTGAATATAGCCTCTCTACTGTTATAGCCTCTCTACTGTATATAGCCTCTCTACTGAATATAGCCTCTCTACTGTTATAGCCTCTCTACTGTATATAGCCACTCTACTGTATATAGCCACTCTACTGTATATAACCTCTCTACTGTATATAGCCTCTCTACTGTATATAACCTCTCTACTGTATATAGCCTCTCTACTGTATATAACCTCTCTACTGTATATAGCCACTCTACTGTATATAGCCACTCTACTGTTATAGCCTCTCTACTGTATATAGCCTCTCTACTGTATATAGCCTCTCTACTGTATATAGCCTCTCTACTGTATATAGCCACTCTACTGTATATAGCCTCTCTACTGTTATAGCCTCTCTACTGTATATAGCCTCTCTACTGTATATAGCCTCTCTACTGTATATAGCCACTCTACTGTATATAGCCTCTCTACTGTATATAGCCACTCTACTGTATATAGCCACTCTACTGTATATAGCCTCTCTACTGTATATAGCCTCTCTACTGTATATAGCCTCTCTACTGTATATAGCCACTCTACTGTATATAGCCTCTTCTACTGTATATAGCCACTCTACTGTATATAGCCTCTCTACTGTATATAGCCTCTCTACTGTATATAGCCTCTCTACTGTATATAGCCTCTCTACTGTATATAGCCACTCTACTGTATATAGCCTCTCTACTGTATATAGCCTCTCTACTGTATATAGCCTCTCTACTGTATATAGCCTCTCTACTGTATATAGCCACTCTACTGTATATAGCCACTCTACTGTATATAGCCTCTCTACTGTATATAGCCTCTCTACTGTATATAGCCACTCTACTGTATATAGCCTCTCTACTGTATATAGCCTCTCTACTGTATATAGCCTCTCTACTGTTATAGCCTCTCTACTGTTATAGCCTCTACTGTATATAGCCTCTCTACTGTATATAGCCTCTCTACTGTATATAGCCTCTCTACTGTATATAGCCTCTCTACTGTATATAGCCTCTACACTGTATATAGCCTCTCTACTGTATATAGCCTCTCTACTGTATATAGCTTCTCTACTGTATATAGCCTCTCTACTGTATACAGCCTCTTTAACTGTATATAGCCTCTACACTGTATATAGCCTCTCTACTGTATATAGCCTCTCTACTGTATATAGCCACTCTACTGTATATAGCCTCTCTACTGTATATAGCCTCTCTACTGTATATAGCCTCTCTACTGTATATAGCCTCTCGACTGTATATAGCCTCTCTACTGTATATAGCCTCTCTACTGTATATAGCCTCTCTACTGTTATAGCCTCTCTACTGTTATAGCCTCTATGGAATATAGCCTCTCTGCTGTATATAGCCTCTCTACTGTATATAGCCTCTCTACTGTATATAGCCTCTCTACTGTATATAGGCCTCTCTACTGTTATAGCCTCTCTACTGTTATAGCCTCTATGGAATATAGCCTCTCTACTGTATATAGCCTCTCTACTGTATATAGCCTCTCTACTGTATATAGCCTCTCTACTGTATATAGCCACTCTACTGTATATAGCTTCTCTACTGTATATAGCCTCTCTACTGTATATAGCCTCTTTACTGTATATAGCCTCTACACTGTATATAGCCTCTCTACTGTATATAGCCACTCTACTGTATATAGCCTCTCTACTGTATATAGCCTCTCTACTGTATATAGCCTCTCTACTGTATATAGCCTCTCTACTGTATATAGGCCTCTCGACTGTATATAGCCTCTCTACTGTATATAGCCTCTCTACTGTATATAGCCTCTCTACTGTTATAGCCTCTCTACTGTTATAGCCTCTATGGAATATAGCCTCTCTGCTGTATTTGGCCTCTCTACTGTATATAGCCTCTCTACTGTATAGCCTCTCTACTGTATATAGCCTCTCTACTGTTATAGCCTCTCTACTGTTATAGCCTCTATGGAATATAGCCTCTCTACTGTATATAGCCTCTCTACTGTATATAGCCTCTCTACTGTATATAGCCTCTCTACTGTATATAGCCACTCTACTGTATATAGCCTCTCTACTGTATATAGCCTCTCTACTGTATATAGCCTCTCTACTGTATATAGCCACTCTACTGTATATAGCCTCTCTACTGTATATAGCTTCTCTACTGTATATAGCCTCTCTACTGTATATAGCCTCTCTACTGTATATAGCCTCTCTACTGTATATAGCCTCTCTACTGTATATAGCCACTCTACTGTATATAGCCTCTCTACTGTATATAGCCTCTCTACTGTATATAGCCACTCTACTGTATATAGCCTCTCTACTGTATATAGCCTCTCTACTGTATATAGCCTCTCTACTGTATATAGCCTCTCTACTGTATATAGCCTCTCTACTGTATATAGCCACTCTACTGTATATAGCCTCTCTACTGTATATAGCCTCTCTACTGTATATAGCCTCTCTACTGTATATAGCCACTCTACTGTATATAGCCACTCTACTGTATATAGCCACTCTACTGTATATAGCCTCTCTACTGTATATAGCCACTCTACTGTATATAGCCACTCTACTGTATATAGCCTCTCTACTGTATATAGCCACTCTACTGTATATAGCCTCTCTACTGTATATAGCCTCTCTACTGTATATAGCCACTCTACTGTTATAGCCTCTCTACTGTATATAGCCACTCTACTGTATATAGCCTCTCTACTGTATATAGCCTCTCTACTGTATTAGCCTCTCTACTGAATATAGCCTCTCTACTGTATATAGCCTCTCTACTGTATATAGCCACTCTACTGTATATAGCCTCTCTACTATATATAGCCACTCTACTGTATATAGCCTCTCTACTGTATATAGCCTCTACACTGTATATAGCCTCTCTACTGTATATAGCCTCTCTACTGTATATAGCCACTCTACTGTATATAGCCACTCTACTGTATATAGCCTCTCTACTGTATATAGCCTCTCTACTGTATATAGCCACTCTACTGTATATAGCCACTCTACTGTATATAGCCACTCTACTGTATATAGCCTCTCTACTGTATATAGCCACTCTACTGTATATAGCCACTCTACTGTATATAGCCTCTCTACTGTATATAGCCACTCTACTGTATATAGCCTCTCTACTGTATATAGCCTCTCTACTGTATATAGCCTCTCTACTGTATATAGCCACTCTACTGTTATAGCCTCTCTACTGTATATAGCCACTCTACTGTATATAGCCTCTCTACTGTATATAGCCTCTCTACTGTATATAACCTCTCTACTGTATATAGCCTCTCTACTGTATATAGCCTCTCTACTGTTATTTTCACTGTGTTGTTACTGTTGTTTATTTCTTATCTTACCTATTGTTCACCTAATACCTTTTTGCACTATTGGTTAGAGCCTGTAAGTAAGCATTTCACTGTATGGTCTACACCTGTTGTATTTGGGCGACCGTGACAAATAAACTTTCATTTGATTTGATTTATATATACACAAACACACACACAATCACGATGTATACACACACACAATGACTATGTATACACACACACAATGACTATGTATGCACACACACACACACAATCACTACAGTTGAAGTCGGAAGTTTACATTCACTTAGGTTGGAGTCATTCATTTAAAATTTGTTTTCAACCACTCCACAAATTTCTTGCTAACAAACTATAATTTTGGCAAGTTGGTTAGGACATCTACTTTGTGCATGACACAAGTAATTTTCCCAACAATTGTTTAAAGACAGATTATTTCACTTATAATTCACTGTATCACAATTTTAATGGGTCAGAAGTTTACATACACTAAGTTGACTGTGCCTTTAAACAGCTTGGAAAAATCCAGAAAATTATGTAAATGCTTTAGAAGCTTCTGATAGGCTAATTGACATCATTTGAGTCAATTGGAGGTATTTCAAGGCCTACCTTCAAACTCTAGAGACTAGAGATGAAAATACTTTGGTGCAAAAAAGTGCAAATCAATCCCAGAACAACAGCAAAGGACCTTGTGAAGAAGCTGGAGGAAACAGGTACAAAAGTATCTATATCCACAGTAAAACGAGTCCTATATCGACATAAACTGAAAGGCCGCACAACAAGGAAGAAGCCACTGCTCCAAAACCAGAGGGAGGGGGAGGAGAAGAGAGGGGGTAGATGGAGAAAGGGAAGGAGGGAGGGGGAGGAGAGAGGGGAGGGGGTATATTGGGGCGGCAGGGGTGCCTAGTGGTTAGCCTAGTGACAAGGTACACATCTGTCGTTCTGCCCCTGAACAGGCAGTTAACCCACTGTTCCCAGGCCTCATTAAAAAGGAATTTGTTCTTAACTGACTTGCCTGGTTAAATAAATAAAATATGGAGAGAGAGGGGAGGGGTATATGGAGAAAGGGGAGGGGTATATGGAGAAAGGGGAGGGGTATATGGAGAAAGGGGAGGGGTATATGGAGAAAGGGGAGGGGTATATGGAGAAAGGGGAGGGGTATATGGAGAGAGGGGAGGGGTATATGGAGAGAAAGGGGAGGGGTATATGGAGAAAGGGGAGGGGTATATGGAGAAAGGGGAGGGGTATATGGAGAAAGGGGAGGGGTATATGGAGAAAGGGGAGGGGTATATGGAGAAAGGGGAGGGGTATATGGAGAAAGGGGAGGGGTATATGGAGAGAGGGGAGGGGTATATGGAGAGAGAGGGGAGGGGTATATGGAGAAAGGGGAGGGGTATATGGAGAAAGGGGAGGGGTATATGGAGAAAGGGGAGGGGTATATGGAGAAAGGGGAGGGGTATATGGAGAAAGGGGAGGGGTATATGGAGAAAGGGGAGGGGTATATGGAGAAAGGGGAGGGGTATATGGAGAAAGGGGAGGGGTATATGGAGAAAAGGGGGGGGTATATGGAGAAAGGGGAGGGGTATATGGAGAAAGGGGAGGGGTATATGGAGAAAGGGGAGGGGTATATGGAGAAAGGGGAGGGGTATATGGAGAAAGGGGAGGGGTATATGGAGAAAGGGGGAGGGGTATATGGAGAGAGAGGGGAGGGGTATATGGAGAAAGGGGAGGGGTATATGGAGAAAGGGGAGGGGTATATGGAGAGAGAGGGGAGGGGTATATGGAGAGAGAGGGGAGGGGTATATGGAGAAAGGGGGAGGTTGAGAGAAGGGGGAGAGAGAATTGAATTGAATTGAGAGAGGTCATCTGCCTTTGGCCTAAAGAACAGGAACCCAGACTTCAAAGAAATTGGAAATACAGACATTTCTGAAAATAAATATGGTATAGAGGAGACGGACCCACTGGTTGCCCTCTAGGTTACAGAGAGCTGGAAGTCCCATCCACTAAACTAGCAGGTGTGAAAAAGAGAAGAGACTCAGGGGATATGCTAATTTGGTATTGAGACGACACACTATATTAAATTAGTCATAACAGGAACATTTTACATCTGGCTAGAAATTAATAAGGAAATTCAATCAACAGAGAAATCTGTCCTCCTGTGTGCTACGTACAGTACCAGCTAAACGTTTTAGAACACTCATTCTTTATACTACTTTCTACATTGTAGAATAATAGCGAAGACGTCAAAACTATAAAATAAAATATATGGAATCATGTAGTAACCAAAAAAGTGTTAAACTAATCCCACTTTTTTTTTTACTGACAAAGTTGTGTTGTAACAAGGTAGGGAGGAGTATACAGAAAATAGCCCTATTTGGTAAAATACCAAGTCCATATTATGGCAAGAACAGCTCAAATAAGCAGAGAGAAACGACAGTCCATCATTACTTCATGACATGATGGTCAGTCAATACGGACCATTTCAAGAACTTTTAAAGTTTCTTCAAGTGCAGTCGCAAAAACCATCAAGCGTTATGATGAAACTGGCTCTCATGAAGACCACCACAGGAAAGGAAGACCCAGAGTTACCTCTGCTGCAGAGGATAAATTCATTAGAGTTACCAGCCTCAGAAATTGCAGCCCAAATAAATGCTTCACAGACTTCAAGTATCAGACATATCTCAACATCAAATGTTGTGAGGACACTGCATAAATCAGGCCTTCATGGTCAAATTGCTGCAAAGAAACACCTACTAAAGGATATCAATAAGAAGAAATATACTTTCTTCTGCCAAGAAACACGAGCAATGGACTTTGGACCGGTGGAAATCTGTCCTTTGGTTTGATGAGTCCCCCCCCCCCCCCCAGTACCGGTACCAAATTTGCTGCTCCATCAGATGTCCTGGCCACATAACATATCTATCGTAGGATGTGTTTCCCATGCCAATAAAGCCCTTTGAATTGAGAGGGAGAACGTAGGCAGACATGATTCTCAAGAGAAGACTGGCTATGTGCTCACTGCCCACAAAATGAGGTGGAAACTGAGCTGCACTTCCTAACTTCCTGCCAAATGTATGACCACATCAGAGACACATATTTCCCTCAGATTACACAGATCAACAAAGAATTCGAAAACAAACCCAATTTTGATAAACTCCCATATCTACTGGGTGAAATACCACAGTGTGCCATCACAGCAGCAAGATTTGTGACCTGTTGCCACAAGAAAAGGGCAACCAGTGAAGAACAAACACCATTGTAAATACAACCCATATTTATGCTTATTTATTTCCCTTTTGTACTTTAACCATTTGTACATTGTTACAACACTATATATATATATAATATGACATCTGTAATGTCTGTATTGTTTTGAAACTTCTGTATGTGTAATGTTTACTGTTAATTTTATTGTTTATTTCACTTTTGTATATTATCTACCTCACTTGCTTTGGCAATGTTAACACATGTTTCCCATGCCAATAAAGCCCCTTGAATTGAATTGAATTGAATTGAGAGACAGAGAGACAGAGATGACATTTAATGAGTTACAGGACAAAATAAAAACCCTCCAACCCAAAAAGGCCTGTGGTGTTGATGGTATCCTCAATGAAATGATCAAATATACAGACAACAAATTCCAATTGGCTATACTAAAACTCTTTAACATCATACTTAGCTCTGGCATCTTCCCCAATATTTGGAACCAAGGACTGATCAGCCCAATCCACAAAAGTGGAGACAAATTTGACCCCAATAACTACCGTGGAATATGTGTCAACAGTAACCTTGGGAAAATCCTCTGCATTATCATTAACAGCAGACTCGTACATTTCCTCAATGAAAACAATGTACTGAGCAAATGTCAAATTGGCTTTTTACCAAATTACCGTACAACAGACCATGTATTCACCCTGCACACCCTAATTGACAACCAAACAAACCAAAACAAAGGCAAAGTCTTCTCATGCTTTGTTGATTTCAAAAAAGCCTTCGACTCAATTTGGCATGAGGGTCTGCTATACAAACTGATGGAAAGTGGTGTTGGGGGTAAAACATACGACATTATAAAATCCACAGGGTCGTGGGGTTAGACAGGGATGCAGCTTAAGCCCCACCCTCTTCAACATATATATCAACGAATTGGCGCGGGCACTAGAAAAGTCTGCAGCACCCGGCCTCCCCCTGCTAGAATCCAAAGTCAAATGTCTGCTGTTTGCTGATGATCTGGTGCTTCTGTAACCAACCAAGGAGGGCCTACAGCAGCACCTAGATCTTATGCACAGATTCTGTCAGACCTGGGCCCTGACAGTAAATCTCAGTAAGACCAAAATAATGGTGTTCCAGTCACCAGGACCACAAATACAAATTCCATCTAGAAACTGTTGCCCTAGAGCACACAAAAAACTATACATACCTTGGCCTAAACATCAGCGCCACAGGTAACTTCCACAAAGCTGTGAATGATCTGAGAGACAAGGCAAGAAGGGCATTCTATGCCATCAAAAGGAACATAAATTTCAACATACCAATTAGGATTTGGCTAAAAATAGTTGAATCAGTCATAGAGCCCATTGCCCTTTATGGTTGTGAGGTCTGGGGTCCGCTCACCAACCAAGACTTCACAAAATGGGACAAACACCAAATTGAGACTCTGCACGCAGAATTCTGCAAAAATATCCTCTGTGTACAACGTAGAACACCAAATAATGCATGCAGAGCAGAATTAGGCCGATACCCACTAATTATCAAAATCCAGAAAAGATATGTTAAATTCTATAACCACCTAAAAGGAAGCGATTCCCAAACCTTCCATAACAAAGCCATCACCTACAGAGAGATGAACCTGGAGAAGAGTCCCCTAAGCAAGCTGGTCCTGGGGCTCTGTTCACAAACACAAACACACCCTACAGAGCCCCAGGACAGCAGCACAATTAGACCCAACCAAATCATGAGAAAACAAAAAGATAATTACTTGACACATTGGAAAGAATTAACAAAAAAACCGAGCCAACTAGAATGCTATTTGGCCCTAAGCATATTTATGCTTATTTATTTTATCTTGTGTCCTTTAACCATTTGTCCTTTAACCATTTGTACATTGTTACAACACTGTATATATATAATATTACATTTGTAATGTCTTTATTGTTTTGAAACTTCTGTATGTGTAATGTTTACTGTTAATTTTTTTAATAGTTTTTCACTTTATATATTCACTTTATATATTATCTACCTCACTTGCTTTGGCAATGTTAACACATGTTTCCCATGCCAATAAAGCCCTTGAATTGAAATTGAATTGAGAGACAGAGAATTCGAAAACAAATCCAATTTTGAAAAACTCCCATATCTACTGGGTGAAATTCCACAGTGTGCCATCACAGCAGCAAGATTTGTGACCTGTTGCCACGAGAAAAGGGCAACCAGTGAAGAACAAACACCATTGTAAATACAACCCATATTTATGCTTATTTATTTTATCTTGTGTCCTTTAGCCATTTGTACATTGTTAGAACACTGTATATATATATATAATATGACATTTGTAATGTCTTTACTGTTTTGAAACTTCTGTATGTGTAATGTTTACTGTTAATTTTTGTTGTTTTTCACTTTATATATTCACTTTGTATGTTGTCTACCTCACTTGCTTTGGCAATGTTAACACATGTTTCCCATGCCAATAAAGCCCTTGAATTGAATTGAAATTGAATTGAGAGAGAGAGAGAGAGAGAAGCCACAGGAAGCAATGAGGGACCTCAATAAGAAGATGGAGGAAGAGGTCTGATTACACAGGAGGTCAAAGCCACACTACCTGAATTCACCTCCACTTCTCTCATCCTCCTCTCTCCATCCCCCTCTCTCTCCATCCTCCTCTCTCTCCATTCTCCTCTCTCTCCATTCTCCTCTCTCTCTCCATCCCCCTCTCTCTCCATCCCCCTCTCTCTCCCTTCTCCTCTCTCATCCTCCTCTCTCTCCATTCTCCTCTCTCTCTCATCCCCGTCTCTCTCCATTCTCCTCTCTCTCCATCCCCCTCTCTCTCATCCTCCTCTCTCATCCCCCTGCCTCTCCATTCTCCTCTCTCTCATCCTCCTCTTTCCATCCCCCACTCTCTCATCCTCCGCTCTCCCTCCCCCTCTCTCTATCATCCTCCTCTCTCCCTCCTCCTCTCTCTCATTCTCCTCTCTTTCCATCCCCCTCTCTCTCTATCCTCCTCTCTCAGCCCCCTCTCTCTCCATTCTCCTCCCTCTCCATCCCCCTCCTCTCATCCTCCTCTCTCCATCCCCCTCTCTCTCCATTCTCCTCTCTCTCCTCTCTCTCCTTTCCATCCCCCTCTCTCTCCATCCTCCTCTCTCAGCCCCCTGTATCTCTATCTCTCATTCCTCTTTTCTTCAGCAACATTATATCTGTCAGGCTATGGTGGGAGAGGAGGCTGGATTTAGAAACTCGTTGGTATAAAAATTATATGAGCCTTAATTTCTCCTCCATTTATTTCCATAATTACCACAAAGGGAGAGAGAGACGGGGAACTTCAGGATGTGTGCGTGCGTTTGTGTGTGTGTGCGCGTCCTTGTGTGTGCGCGTCCGTGTGTGTGTATGTGTGTGTGCGTGCTTGTGTGTGTGTGTGCGTGGGTGCGTGTGTGTGCATGTGTGTGTGTGTATGCGTGTGTGAGAGCGTGGGTGCGTGTGTGTGTGTGCGTGTGTGCGTGCATGTGCGTGTATGTGTGTGTGGGTGTGCGTGCGTGTGCGTGTATGTGTGTGTGTGTGCGTGCGTGTGCGTGTGCGCCTGTGCGGGTATGCGTGTGCGTGTGTGTGTGTGTGAGAGCATGGGTGTGTGTGTGCGTGTGTGTGTGCGGGTGTGCGTGCGTGCTCGTGCGCGTGTGCACGTGTGCGTATGCGTGTGTGTGCGTGTGTGCATGTGTGTGCGTGTGCGGGTATGCGTGTGTGTGTGTGTGAGAGCGTGGGTGTTTGTGTGCGTGTGTGTGTGTGTGTGCGTGCGGGTGTGCGTGCGTGCTTGTGCGCGTGTGCACGTGTGTGTGCGTGTGTGCATGTGTGTGTGTTTGTGTGTGCGTGCGTGTGTGTGTGTGTGCGTGCGTGTGTGTGTATAAGTCACACTACTTGTACTCCTGGCACATTGTTCACTGTGCAGTATGACAGGGTGAAAGCTGAGCCTGTGGTCTGTGGTTCTATAGTAAACTATACTTACAGTTTGCAGAAAGATTCCATCATGGGTCTATGGAATGTTCTATTCTACTGTTGGAATGTGATGGTGGAAAACAAACCCACACTGTTACTCATCCAAGGGTCTAAACAGCGCCGTGTGTGTGTGTGTGTGTGTGTGTGGTGGTAGTTAATGACACCAGCTGAACCCACGTTACCATAACACGTGTGTTTAAGATGCCAAGGTGAGAGATACAAACTACAAAGTGTATTCCCTCATCATACAGAGTCCTTCAACACACACACACACACACAAAGACAGACAGACAGACAGACAGACAGACAGACAGACAGACAGACAGACAGACAGACAGACAGACAGACAGACAGACAGACAGACAGACAGGCAGACAGGCAGGCAGACAGACAGGCAGATAGGCAGACAGACAGTAATATGTCTGCTGATTTTGAATAAGCTAACATTCCTAAGCTTTTCTTATCGTGAAAAAGCTCCAAATACCAAAATTCCCAGCCTTACCTGACCGTGTCCGCAGAACTTCCAGCTTCTCCATGTCCACTGTCAGTGGGAATGGGAAAAGAGAGAGAGAGGGAGAAAGAAAGAAAGAGAGAGAGAGACGCCCCAGACTCTGAGGTAAGTATTGTGAGTCATTAACTGACTGAAACTGGGAGTGTGTCAGCAAGAACGAAGGAGAGATAGAGGGAGAGAGAGGGAGAGAGAGACAGAGAGGGGGAGAGAGAGGGAGAGTGAGAGAAAGAGAGAGAGTGAGTAGAAAGCCTCTTGAATTGAATTGAGAAAGCATGAGAGAGCACGAGAGAGAGAGGGAGAGAGCACGAGAGAGAGAGAGCATGAGAGAGAGAGAGAAAGAGAGACAGAGAGAGGGAGAGAGAGAGAGAGAGAGAGAGAGAGAGAGAGAGAGAGAGAGAGAGAGAGCGAGAGAGAGAGAGAGAGAGAGACAGACAGACAGAGAGAGACAGAGAGGGAAAGTGAGAGAAAGAGAGGGAGAGTGAGAGCGAGAGAAAGAGAGAGAGAGAGAGAGACAGAGGGAGAGAGAGAGAGCATGAGAGAGAGAGAGCACGAGAGAGAGAAAGAGAGACATAGAGAGGGAGAGAGAGAGAGAGAGCGAGAGAGAGAGAGAGAGAGAGAGAGAGAGAGAGAGAGAGACAGACAGACAGAGAGAGACAGAAAGAGAGGGAGAGTGAGAGCGAGAGAAAGAGAGAGAGAGGGAAAACCTCTTGAATTGATTTGAGAAAGTGTGAGAGAGCATGAGAGAGAGAGAGGGAGAGAGGGAGAGAGAGAGAGGGGGGAGAGAGAGAGAGAAAGGGAGAGAGAGAGAAAGACAGAGAGAGAGAGAGAGAGAGAGAGAGAGAGAGAGAGAGAGAGAGAGAGAGAGAGAGAGAGAGAGAGAGAGAGAGAGAGAGAGAGAGAGAGAGAGAGAGAGAGAGAGGGAGAGAGAGAGAGAAGAGAGAGAGAGAGAGTCTCCTCTAATATGTCGAGGGGAGAAAGAGAGGAAGCTATATTCGCACCCTCCCCTCCTGTCTTCCCCCATCCTCCCCCTCCCATCCTCCCCCTCCCTTCCTCCTCCCCCTTCCCTCCCCTCCTCCTCCTCCTCCTTCTCAGCGCTGCTCTTCTCTTCCTCTCAAACCGTTTCCTGTTTCCTGAGGTGACAGATAACTTGCCAATAGGGAGTTTGGGACTGATAGGACCCAGGGCCAGAGGTGTGTGTGTGTGTGTGTGTGTGTGTGTGTGTGTGTGTGTGTGTGTGTGTGTGTGTGTGTGTGTGTGTGTGTGTGTGTGTGTGTGTGTGTGTGTGTGTGTGTGTGTGTGTGTGTGTGTGTGCATGTTCAAGTTTTATTGTCACATGCACAAGTACAGTGAAAGTTATACAGAATAAACCGTTTTTGTCCCTAAACAGAGAGTACACAGTGGCAGAATACCTGACCACTGTGACTGACCCAAACTTAAGGAAAGCTTTGACTATGGACACTTCATGTCCAAAAGTATGTGGCCACCTGGTCATCGAACATCTGGACGTTAATATGGAGTTGGTCCCCCCCCTCTGCTGCTGTAACAGCCTCCTCTCTTCTGGGAAGGCTTGATGTGATCTCGGGCTTGTGTGCGGCCGCTTGGCCATGGAAACCCATTTCATTTCCCCCAACAAACAGTTCTTGTGCTGACGTTGCATCCAGAGGCAGTTTGAAAGTCAAACTGTTGAAAGTCACTGAGCTCTTCGGTAAGGCCATTCAACTGCCAATGTTTGTCTATGGAGATTGCATGGCTGTGGGCTCAATTTTATACACCTGTCAGCAACGGGTGTGTCTGATATAGCCAAATCCACTCATTTGAAGGGGTGTCCACATACTTTTGTATATGTATATATTTATACATATACATATAAAACATGAGAAATAGGAAATAAGAGAGGAAGCAGGATTAGTGCCAGTAGCAAATATACCATGTTGCTACTGAGGTAGATACAGTAAGTACTTGTAGGA
Source organism: Oncorhynchus kisutch (assembly GCF_002021735.2). NCBI lineage: Eukaryota > Metazoa > Chordata > Actinopteri > Salmoniformes > Salmonidae > Oncorhynchus > Oncorhynchus kisutch. The sequence continues at coordinate 11,726,657 of NC_034189.2, read as the reverse complement.
TTAGGAGAAAGTGGCTGGTAGCAGCTGAACAACAGGGCTGAACAGTGACTGTGTGTGTGTGTGTGTGTGTGTGTGTGTGTGTGTGTGTGTGTGTGTGTGTGTGTGTGTGTGTGTGTGTGTGTGTGTGTGTGTGTGTGTGTGTCTACACGATTCACAACCACATTATAACACACACACACACACAAACATGTTCACTGATGAGAGCGTTGGGGAAAAACTTCACCACCCAAATTAACAAAAGCTAAATTTGTGTTTGAGTTCAATGCGAAATTCCTCTCTGAAGCTACAACCAGCACTTAGTACACAGCCAACACCAAACACACGTCTCAGCAATCAGTAGCAAATCAACTATGTTGTCTGTAGGAGGCGCTGTGTGGCAGCCCAAAAACAGGGTTATTAGTATTATTTATTATTATTATTATTAATTATTATTATTTATTATCATTATTATTATTTATTATTATGTGTCAATATAATTATTTATTATTATTTATTATTATTATTTATTATTATTATTTATTATCATTATTTATTATTATTATTATTATTATTTATTATCATTATTATTATTTATTATTATGTGTCAATATAATTATTTATTATTATTTATTATTATTATTTATTATCATTATTATCATTTATTATTATTATTATTATTTATTATCATTATTTATTATTATTTATTATTATTATTTATTATTATTATTTATTATCATTATTATTATTTATTATTATTATTTATTATCATTATTTATTATTATTTATTATTATTATTTATTATTATTATTTATTATTATTATTTATTATTATTTATTATTATTATTTATTATTATTATTTATTATTATTATTATTATTATTTATTATTATTTATTATTATTTATTATTATTATTATTTATTATCATTATTATTATTATTTATTATCATTATTATTATTTATTATTATGTGTCAATATAATTATTTATTATTATTTATTATTATTATTTATTATCATTATTATCATTTATTATTATTATTATTATTTATTATTATTATTATTATTATTATTATTATTATGTTATATGAGGCTTAAGACCTGGTTAGGGTGGAAAAACAACACAGAAAATTAAGACTTTAGAATATCAGTGAATTGGAAAATCATTGGAAAAATGCTGGAAGACTCTGTTAAAAACAACTATTCAACAGAGAGAGAATTTGAGCTAAAAAACAAATAGACTGGAAGTTAACGATCTGTTGTTGACGTTAGGAGCAGAATTCATTATGCAGAGGGTACGATAAACATATTATTTTCAAGGGGAGCGGGGCTAGCCCCTTACTGGTGCTACGGCTCACACAGCTGTGTTGAGGAGACATCATCAGTACAGCTGATGCGAACTTCTACTAAGGGACTGATATCTGATCCTACAGAAATGAATACTACATGTAGAGCCTATTATTTCCGAGCTAGACAGTTCCTCCACATTGGATACTTCTGCTTGTCGGCAGTTCCTGGAGAACCTTACGTTGCCCAGGCTCTCTCAACAAGAAACCGTTGTATTAGAGGAACCTGTCACTTTATCTGAACTGAAAGCTGCTCTTTTACATCAGAAGAAAGATTATGCGCAGGGTATTGATGGAATACCTCCTGAACTCATTCTCAACTTTCGGGATGAGTTAAGACCAGTTATTTTTGACTCGCTTAACATTGCTGTTGCAAAAAGGACAATTCCACAGAGACACCAACACAGCTGTTATTTCCCTGACCCCTAAGAAAGGAAAAATACTTCACAAATTGTATACATTTTCGGCCAGTCAGTTTAATCGGAACAGAAATGTGCATGTGCCAAAGTTCTAGCCGTTCGCCTAAAGAAAGTTATTAACAAGCTCATACGTCCTGATCGGGGTTTATTAAGGTCAGCAGGCAGCCGATAACGTGCTCCACCATGTGGCTGCTGAGCCCCCCCCCCCCCCCCTGTTTTGGGGCTAATTTATACATATGATCCACACCATGTATGTGAATCTTTCTTCTATGTATATCTACAGACACTACCCATTCACTATATAACCACAATGTATATCTACAGACACTACCCATTCACTATATAACCACAATGTATATCTACAGACACTACCCATTCACTATATAACCACAATGTATATCTACAGACACTACCCATTCACTATATAACCACAATGTATATCTACAGACACTACCCATTCACTATATAACCACAATGTATATCTACAGGCACTACCCATTCACTACATAACCACAATGTATATCTACAGGCACTACCCATTCACTATATAACCACAATGTATATCTACAGACACTACCCATACACTATATAACCACAATGTATATCTACAGACACTACCCATTCACTATATAACCACAATGTATATCTACAGACACTACCCATTCACTATATAACCACAATGTATATCTACAGACACTACCCATTCACTATATAACCACAATGTATATCTACAGACACTACCCATTCACTATATAACCACAATGTATATCTACAGACACTACCCATTCACTATATAACCACAATGTATATCTACAGGCACTACCCATTCACTATATAACCACAATGTATATCTACAGACACTACCCATTCACTATATAACCACAATTTGACCTTTATTTAACTAGGCAAGTCAGCTAAGAACAAATTCGTATTTACAATGACTGCCTATGAACAGTGGGTTAAAATACTCTCAATGAAAGATTTGTAAAACAGAGTCAGTAAAGTTCAGTCTACATTAAAAGATCCCAGCTTTTTGAGAAAGTACAGTTTCTGTCGGCTCTTTTTGTAGATCAGGTCTGTACATTTACTCCACTGAAGTTTATTGTCCAAGAGGACACCCAGATATTTGTATTCCTCTACAATTTCTATGTTCTGACCTCTGATAGATGTTGGAGAGGTAGGTGTTGCTCGCTTCCTGAAGTCTTTGCACATCTCTTTGGTCTTGTTGGTATTGAGGACCAAGTGTGATTCGTCACACCACTCTACAAAGTCATCTAGGACCGGGCCATGATGTTCCTCGGTGTCTGTCAGGATGGGAACTAGTACAATTATTAGTGTACAAGATGTACAGAACTGGGGACAAAACACATCCCTGAGGAGAGCCAGTGTTGGTATTGCGTATGTCCGACACGTGGGGACCTATTTTGACTCGCTGTGAGGGTTGGCTCAGGAAGTCCAACAGCCACAAAACCAGCCCCCCGTCTAAGGAGAAGTCTGTGCCAGAATGTAAGGCTGGATTGTGTTGAAGGCAGAAGAAAAGTCAACAAACAGAACCCTAACATGGGATTTGGCTCTAGATGTCTATAGACCATGTTAATACCCCCTCTAGATGTCTATAGACCATGTTAATACCCCCTCTAGATGTCTATAGACCATGTTAATACCCCCTCTAGATGTCTATAGACCATGTTAATACCCCCTCTAGATGTCTATAGACTATGTTAATACCCCCTCTAGATGTCTATAGACCATGTTAATACCCCCTCTAGATGTCTATAGACCATGTTAATACCCCCTCTAGATGTCTATAGACCATGTTAATACCCCCTCTAGATGTCTATAGACCATGTTAATACCCCCTCTAGATGTTTATAGACCATGTTAATACCCCCTCTAGATGTCTATAGACCATGTTAATACCCCCTCTAGATGTCTATAGACCATGTTAATACCCCCTCTAGATGTCTATAGACCATGTTAATACCCCCTCTAGATGTCTATAGACCATGTTGGGGAGGGTAAGAATGGCATCATCAACTCCTCTGCTGGGCTGATAGGCAAACTGAAATGGGTCGAGGAGCTTCTGGGTGGCGCTGAGAATATGACTTTTCACAAGTTTCTCAAGACATTTCATTACTAAGGATGTCAAGGCTGCAGGGAGGTAGTCCTTCAGCACAGAGGGATTAGATGCTTTAGAAATGGGTATAATTATTGAGTTTTTCCACAAAACTGGCACATGTTGCTGGTCGAGTGAGGATTGGAAAATGTCTGTAAAAACACCAGCCAATTGTTCAGCACATTGCTTTAACACATGTCCACTTATTTTGTCTGGCATTACCATATCCCCTCTATTCACACTACTGGCATTACCATATCCCCTCTATTCACCCTACTGGCATTACCATATCCCCTCTATTCACCCTACTGGCATTACCATATCCCCTCTATTCACCCTACTGGCATTACCATATCCCCTCTATTCACCCTACTGGCATTACCATATCCCCTCTATTCACCCTACTGGCATTACCATATCCCCTCTATTCACCCTACTGGCATTACCATATCCCCTCTATTCACACTACTGGCATTACCATATCCCCTCTATTCACACTACTGGCATTACCATATCCCCCCTATTCACCCTACTGGCATTACCATATCCCCTCTATTCACCCTAATGGCATTACCATATCCCCTCTATTCACACTACTGGCATTACCATATCCCCTCTATTCACACTACTGGCATTACCATATCCCCTCTATTCACACTACTGGCATTACCATATCCCCTCTATTCACACTACTGGCATTACCATATCCCCTCTATTCACACTACTGGCATCACCATATCCCCTCTATTCACCCTACTGGCATTACCATATCCCCTCTATTCACCCTACTGGCATTACCATATCCCCTCTATTCACCCTACTGGCATTACCATATCCCCTCTATTCACCCTACTGGCATTACCATATCCCCTCTATTCACCCTACTGGCATTACCATATCCCCTCTATTCACACTACTGGCATTACCATATCCCCTCTATTCACACTACTGGCATTACCATATCCCCTCTATTCACCCTACTGGCATTACCATATCCCCTCTATTCACCCTACTGGCATTACCATATCCCCTCTATTCACACTACTGGCATTACCATATCCCCTCTATTCACACTACTGGCATTACCATATCCCCTCTATTCACACTACTGGCATCACCATATCCCCTCTATTCACCCTACTGGCATTACCATATCCCCTCTATTCACCCTACTGGCATTACCATATCCCCTCTATTCACCCTACTGGCATTACCATATCCCCTCTATTCACCCTACTGGCATTACCATATCCCCTCTATTCACCCTACTGGCATTACCATATCCCCTCTATTCACCCTACTGGCATTACCATATCCCCTCTATTCACCCTACTGGCATTACCATATCCCCTCTATTCACACTACTGGCATTACCATATCCCCTCTATTCACCCTACTGGCATTACCATATCCCCTCTATTCACACTACTGGCATTACCATATCCCCTCTATTCACACTACTGGCATTACCATATCCCCTCTATTCACACTACTGGCATTACCATATCCCCTCTATTCACCCTACTGGCATTACCATATCCCCTCTATTCACACTACTGGCATTACCATATCCCCTCTATTCACCCTACTGGCATTACCATATCCCCTCTATTCACCCTACTGGCATTACCATATCCCCTCTATTCACACTACTGGCATTACCATATCCCCTCTATTCACCCTACTGGCATTACCATATCCCCTCTATTCACACTACTGGCATTACCATATCCCCTCTATTCACCCTACTGGCATTACCATATCCCCTCTATTCACCCTACTGGCATTACCATATCCCCTCTATTCACACTACTGGCATTACCATATCCCCTCTATTCACACTACTGGCATTACCATATCCCCTCTATTCACACTACTGGCATTACCATATCCCCTCTATTCACACTACTGGCATTACCATATCCCCTCTATTCACCCTACTGGCATTACCATATCCCTCTATTCACCCTACTGGCATTACCATATCCCCTCTATTCACCCTACTGGCATTACCATATCCCCTCTATTCACACTACTGGCATTATCATATCCCCTCTATTCACCCTACTGGCATTACCATATCCCCTCTATTCACCCTACTGGCATTACCATATCCCCTCTATTCACCCTACTGGCATTACCATATCCCCTCTATTCACCCTACTGGCATCACCATATCCCCTCTATTCACCCTACTGGCAGGAAGAACTACTTAGAAACATTTCAAAATATCCAAGAAGACATACAAAGACTCTCCGCTATGACCACTTCTTTGCATGCTAGAATGAATGTCCAGCCTCGTATCCATGTTACCACCGTCTCCTCCTGTAGACTATTGGTCTAAACTTGACTGCCATAAAGAAGTTCATTTGGGGGAGAAAGAGACCACAGATTAAATGTGCCACACTACAGAGAACACAACTTGCAGTTCCAAATCAAAAACGGAATCAACCTTTAATTCCAAATGAATTTCCTAAAGACCTGGTTAAACCCAGAGGCGTTCCTTGGCTGTAGAAGAGTGGAGAGTTTCTCCAACTAGATTACAAGATGTGCTCTTTTCTGGATTGACTGCTAAACAAAAAAGTCATTATTGTTGGGACCTGTTAAATTGTTATACTGTTAAATTGTTATACTGTTAAATTGTTATACTGTTAAATTGTTATACTGTTAAATTGTTATACTGTTAAATTGTTATACTGTTAAATTGTTATACTGTTAAATTGTTATACTGTTAAATTGTTATACTGTTATAGCCCAGTCAGTAAATGTGTGGAAAGCTACAGAGAAGCACATGAGATGTCATCTTAAATGGCATTCAGACACTCCAATATGGCATAATAAAGAATTATTAGCGTGTAAGAAACCATCTATATCAGATTCTTGGTCTGAGAAGGAGAACAGCCATTGGTTAAACTTCTAAACGGACAGACGACCCTCAAAAAAAGGAGTTGTTTCTAATATCTATAGTCAATTAATTCTAGCGGCACCAAAAAAAAAAACATGAACTCCATCCACTGTGTGGGAAAAGGATTTTACACTTGCTGACAGACAAATAAATTGAGAGAGTTGGAAATATATGGAAAACTATATGAGGATCATCTAGGAACCCCAATCACCGATGAATGAATTACATCATGTGTTCTAGAACCTATCTAACACCTAAATAGACATCACACGGTGCATCGTCATTATGAAAGTTCTGCACCACAGGGGATAGATCAAATCCTGCCATTAGATCCACTAGTGATGGTGCTTTGTGGTGACTCTGATTTGCACCTGTCAGAGCGCCAACGGAGAGTTTGGTTGGCAGGAACCACAGCTGCTAAGAAAATGATTGTACAGGTGGATTCCACCTCACCAGTTACCATTGCAAGAATGGCTGCTCACATTTAAGGAAATTGCAGTTCTCCACGGCCAGGATCCACAGGGCCAAGGTGTCCACTCTCCACCGCCAGTATCCACATGGCCAAGGTGTCCACTCTGGACACCTGGGAAAAAGCAGCAGGGGACACCAACGGGCCTTTACAAGGGACACCAACAGGCCTTTACAATGGACACCAACGGGCCTTACAATGGACACCAACGGGCCTTTACAATGGACACCAACGGGCCTTTACAATGGACACCAACGGGCCTTTACAAGGGACA
>NC_034189.2:11624944-11719054 GCF_002021735.2 Oncorhynchus kisutch | reverse complement strand
GACAGAGGTAGGATGGAACCCAAGACGTGTTAATGTCAGTCTCACCCAACACACAGAGACACTCACACACACACAGACACACACACAGATACAGACACACACACAGACAGACAGACACAGAGAGAGACAGACACACACACACACACACAGAAACAGAGAGAGAGACACACACACAGAGACACAGACACACTGACACACACAGACACACTGACACACACACACACAGACACACTGACACACACAGACACACTGACACACACAGACACAGACACACACACAGGGAGGGGGGGCAGTGTAGTTCTGTGTTTTACGAGGTACAGAACAGCAGGGGAAATACAAGGTCACAGGCAAAAACAAGACAGGACCACACTGGAGGCCTCTCCTCTTCTCATATTCTCTCTCTGTCTCTCTCCCCTCTTCCCTCTCCCTTCTCTCTCTCCCCCCTCTCCCCTCTCTCCCCTCTCTCTCCCCCCCTCTCCCCTCTCAACCCTCTTCCCTCTCTCTCTCCCCCCTCTCCCCTCTCAACCCTCTTCCCTCTCCCTTCTCTCTCTCCCCCTCTCCCCTCTCAACCCTCTTCCCTCTCTCACTCACTCTCTCTCCCCCTCGTCCCCCTCACCCTCTTCCCTCTCCCTTCTCTCTCTCCCCCTCTCCCCTCTCTCCCCTCTTCCCTCTCCCTCTCTCTCCCCCTCTCCCCTCTCAACCCTCTTCCCTCTCTCTCTCTCTCTCTCTCTCTCTCTCTCTCTCACTCTCTCTCACTCAATATATCCACATAATTTTCCGTCCTCATGATGCGATCTATTTTGTGAAGCGTACCAGTCCCTCCTGCAGTAAAGTACCCCCACAACATGATGCTGCCACCCCCGCGCTTCACGTTGGGATGGTGTTCTTCGGCTTGCAAGCCTCCCCCTTTTCCTCCAAACATAACAATGGTCATTATGGCCAAACAGTTCTATTTTTGTTTCATCAAACCAGAGGACATTTCTCCAAAAAGTACCATCTTTGTCCCCATGTTCAGTTGCAAACCGTAGTCTGGATTTTTTTATAGCGGTTTTGGGGCAGTGGCTTCTTCCTTGCTGAGCAGCCTTTCAGTTTATGTCTATATAGGACTCGTTTTACTGTGGATATAGATACTTTTGTACCTGTTTCCCCCAGCATCTTCATCAGGTTCTTTGCTGTTATTCTGGGATTGATTTGCACTTTTCAGACCAAAGTACATTCATCTCTAGGAGACAGAACACGTCTCCTCCTGAGCGGTATGACGGCTGCATGGTCCCATGGTGTTTATACTTGCATACTATTGTTTGTACAGATGAACGTGGTACCTTCAGGCATAAAGAAATTGTTCCCAAGGATGAACCAGACTGGTGGAGGTCTACCATTTTTTTCTGAGGTCTTGATTTTCCCATGATGTCAAGCAAAGAGGCACTGAGTTTGAAGGTAGGCCTTGAAATACATCCACAGGTACACCTCCAATTGACTAAAATTATGTCAATTAGCCCATCAGAAGCTTCTAAAGCCATGCCATCATTTTCTGGAATTTTCCAAGCTGTTTAAAGGCACAGTCAACTTAGTGTATGTAAACTTCTGACCCACTGGAATTGTGATACAGTGAATTATAAGTGAAATAATCTGTCTGTAACAAATGTTGAAAAAATTACGTGTCATGTACAAAGTAGATGTCCTAACCAACTTGCCAAAACTATAGTTTACGAACAAGAAATTTGTGGAGTGGTTGAAAAACGAGTTTAATTGACTCCAACATAAGTGTAGAATTTGTAGAATTTTCTGACAGAATTCTGCATGTAGGGCTTCAAATGGGATGTTTGTCCCACATTTTAAAGTCCAGTTTATTGAGTGGGCCCCAAAACTCACTTCCATAGAGAGCTATTGATAGGATAACACTGTCAAATATTTTGGTCCAAAATCTGATTTGGGATGTTGATTTTGAATAGTTGGATTTTCATACAGCCTTTTTCTTTGAGTGCATCCCTGCCATATTCAAGTTTCCTGATGCAGATATGGTCACAATTATGGTGTTCAGGGTGAATTTATATTTGTGTTTCTGACATCTGACTTTTTTCTGGAAAATCATGTTTTTCGTATTTTTATTTATTTTTTACTGGCAATATTTCTCTATATTAGGGTTCTGCTGAAGACAGATATTTAACCTGTCACATAGTGAGTCCTGGGACTGCGGAATGGTCCAACATGTCTGCTAATTCATTGATATAAATGTTGAAAAGGTTTGTACTCAAACTGCAGGCTTGTCTCACACCTTGAAGTTGCAAAAATAATTATGTTCTTAGGTTTTAGATTTTTATTGCACACTTGTTTTCTCTCTCTCTCTCACCTTCCCTCACTCTCTCCTCTCCTTCCCTCACTCTCTCTCTCTCCTTCCCTCACTCTCTCTCTCTCCTTCCCTCACTCTCTCTCTCTCCTTCCCTCACTCTCTCTCTCACCTTCCCTCACTCTCTCTCTCTCCTTCCCTCACTCTCTCTCTCTCCTTCCCTCACTCTCTCTCTCTCCTTCCCTCACTCTCTCTCTCCCTTCCCTCACTCTCTCTCTCTCCTTCCCTCACTCTCTCTCTCTCCTTCCCTCACTCTCTCTCTCTCCTTCCCTCACTCTCTCTCTCCTTCCCTCACTCTCTCTCTCTCCTTCCCTCACTCTCTCTCTCTCCTTCCCTCACTCTCTCTCTCACCTTCCCTCACTCTCTCTCTCTCCTTCCCTCACTCTCTCTCTCTCCTTCCCTCACTCTCTCTCTCCTTCCTCACTCTCTCTCTCTCCTTCCCTCACTCTCTCTCTCTCTCCTTCCCTCACTCTCTCTCTCTCCTTCCCTCACTCTCTCTCTCTCCTTCCCCTCACTCTCTCTCTCACCTTCCCTCACTCTCTCTCTCTCCTTCCCTCACTCTCTCTCTCTCCTTCCCTCACTCTCTCTCTCTCTCTCTCTCTGTCCCTCACTCTCTCTCTCTCTCTGTCCCTCACTCTCTCTCTCTCCCTCTCTCTCTCTCTCTGTCTCTCCCTCTCTCTCCTTCCCTCACTCTCTCTCTCTCTCCGTCGCTCACTCTCTCTCTCCTTCCCTCACTCTCTCTGTCCCCCACTCTCTCTCTCTGTCCCTCACTCTCTCTCTCTCCTTCCCTCACTCTCTCCTTCCCTCACTGTCTCTCTCTCCTTCCCTCATTGTCTCTCTCTCCTTCCCTCTCTCCCTATCCTTCCCTCACTCTCTCTCTCCTTCCTTCCCTCTCTCTCCTCTCTATCTTTCCTTCCCTCTCTCTCCTTCTCTCTCTCCTTCCTTCCCTCTCTCTCCTTCTCTCTATCTTTCCTTCCCCTCTCTCTCCTTCTCTTCTCTCCTTCCTTCCCTCTCTCTCCTTCTCTCTCCTTCCTTCCTCTCTCTCCTTCTCCCTCTCCTTCCTTCCCTCTCTCTCTTCATTGTCTTTCTTCAACTGGCATGAAACAATGCAGTCTGTCACCTATGAAAGAAAGAGGAGAAGAAAAGCTAGAGGGGAGAAAGATGGAGAGAGAAAGGAGAGAGAGAAATGAGAGAGAGAAAGGAGAGAGAGCGAGAGAGAGAGACAGAGAGAGAAAGGAGAGGAGAGGAAGAGGGAGAGAAAAGAGAGAGAGAAAGGAGAGAGAGAGAGAGAAGCAAGAAAGAGAATGAGAGAGAGCGTTACCCTCACATCCCTGATGACTTCTTCTCTCTTCCCACAAGGCTGCCCTTACGGAAATCCACATGAATTTTACATGTGATCTGATGTGAAATTAATGTGATAACATGTGGACAACGTGTAAAGCAACATGTGATAACATGACACTACACATGTGAAAACATGTGATCGCTGTGAGGTCTTCCAAAACCAATTTTCACATTATTTTCACCTGTAAAAATGAATGTGAAATCATGTGGTTTCACTGTAAGGGTGGATCTCTATATGTTTTATCTATTTCTATCTCTCCATCTGTCTCTCCCTTATCACTTTAAAAGGGATGTCGGCAAACCCAAACGCCTCCACCCCTCTCCTCCCCTCTCGCCCTCCCTCCACCCCTCTCCTCCCCTCTCGGCCCTCCCTCCACCCCTTCCTCCCCTCTCACCCTCCCCTCCACCCCTCTCCTCCCCTCTCGCCCATCCTCACCCCTCTCCTCCCCTCTGCCCTCCCTCCACCCCTCTCCTCCCCTTCTCGCCCTCCCTCCACCCTCTCCTCCCCTCTCGCCCTCCCTCCACCCTCTCCTCCCTCTCGCCCTCCCTCCACCCCTCTCCTCCCCTCTCGCCCTCCCTCCACCCCTTCTCTCTCTCCCCTCCCCCCCCTGTCTCCCGCTCTCCCTCTCCACCCCTCTCCTCCCCTCTCGCCCTCCCTCCACCCCTCTCCTCCCCTCTCGCCCTCCCTCCACCCCTCTCCTCCCCTCTCGGCCCCTCCCTCCACCCCTCTCCCTCCCCTCCTCACCTCCCTCCACCCCATCTCCTCCCCTCCTCACCTCCCTCCACCCCCCTCCTCCCTCCCCTCTCGCCCTCCCTTCCCACCCCTCTTCCTCCCCTCTCGCCCTCCCTCCACCCCTTCTCCTCCCCTCTTCGCCATCCCTTCCACCCCTCTCCTCCCCTCTCGCCCTCCCTCCACCCCTCTCCTCCCCTCTCGTCCTCCCTCCACCCTCTCCTCCCCTCTCGCTCCCCTCCACCCCTCTCCTCCCCTCTCGCCCTCCCCTCCACCCCCTCTCCTCCCCTCTCGCCCTCCCTCCACCCCTCTCCTCCCCTCTCGCCCTCCCTCCACCCCCTCTCCTCCCCTCTCGCCCTCCCTTCCACCCCTCTCCTCCCCTCTCGCCCCTCCCTCCACCACTCTCCTCCCCTCTCGCCCTCCCTCCACCCCTCTCCTCCCTCTCGCCCTCCCTCCACCCCTCTCCTCCCCTCTCGCCCTCTCTCCTCCCCTCTCGCCCTCCCTCCACCCCTCTCCTCCCCTCTCGCCCTCCCTCTCTCCCTCCCTCCACCCCTCTCCTCCTCTCCCTCTCTCTCTCTCTCCCTCCCTCCCCTCTCTCCCTCTCTCCCTCCCTCCCTCCCTCTTTCCTCCCTCCCTCCCTCTGACAAAGTGCATTGCTCTGCAGTTTTACCTGTAGTTTAAACACCATTGGAACAAAACACAACTGCAAATGCCAGCACAATCTATCAACCATATAAATGTCAACACACCAAGCCACAGAATGAAATCAGCTCTTTTCAAGCTTTTACTCCATTTACACAACGGACTAAACCCCATTTACACAATGGACTAAACCCCATTTACACAACGGACTAAACTATTTACACAACAGTCTAAACCCCATTTACACAACGGACTAAACCCCATTTACACAACGGACTAAACTATTTACACAACGGACTAAACCCCATTTACACAACGGACTAAACCCCATTTACACAACGGTCTAAACTATTTACACAACGGTCTAAACCCCATTTACACAACGGACTAAACCCCATTTACACAACGGTCTAAACTATTTACACAACGGTCTAAACCCCATTTGCACAACGGTCTAAACCCCATTTACACAACGGACTAAACTCCATTTACACAACGGACTAAACCCCATTTACACAACGGACTAAACTCCATTTACACAACGGACTAAACTCCATTTACACAACGGACTAAACTATTTACACAACGGACTAAACTATTTACACAACAGTCTAAACCCCATTTACACAACGGACTAAACCCCATTTACACAACGGACTAAACTATTTACACAACGGTCTAAACCCCATTTACACAACGGACTAAACCCCATTTACACAACGGTCTAAACCCCATTTACACACCGGTCTAAACCCCATTTACACACCGGTCTAAACTATTTACACAACGGACTAAACCCCATTTACACAACGGACTAAACTATTTACACAACGGTCTAAACCCCATTTGCACAACGGTCTAAACCCCATTTACACAACAGACTAAACTCCATTTACACAACGGACTAAACTATTTACACAACGGTCTAAACCCCATTTACACAACGGACTAAACTCCATTTGCACAACGGTCTAAACCCCATTTACACAACGGACTAAACTCCATTTACACAACGGACTAAACTCCATTTACACAACGGACTAAACTATTTACACAACGGTCTAAACTATTTACACAACGGTCTAAACTATTTACACAACGGACTAAACCCCATTTACACAACAGACTAAACCCCATTTACACAACGGACTAAACCCCATTTACACAACGGACTAAACTCCATTTTACATTGGATTGAACCTCTTGTGTTCCAAACCTTCGTACAGCACAAGGAAGATAGGCCAATGTTGTTGAATTGGCCACAAACATTGACCAATTCCTCTACTATAGAAACTCAAAGTGATCACATAATTACACACTGCTTGTATGGGGCTTTTCGCTGTCTGTCTGTCTGACAGGACTGGCTGACTGACTCATTGTCTGACTGATCAACTTGAAAGGAGAGATGAGCGGAGGAAGAGTGGTGGAGAGGTAGAGGGGTGGAGAGGAAGAGGGGTGGAGAGGAAGAGTGGTGGAGAGGAAGAAGGGTGGAGAGGAAGAGGGGTGGAGAGGAAGAGGGGTGGAGAGGTAGAGGGGTGGAGAGGAAGAGGGGTGGAGAGGAAGAGGGGTGGAGAGGAAGAGGGGTGGAGAGGAAGGAGGTTGGAGAGGAAGAGGGGTGGAGAGGAAGGAGGGTGGAGAGGAAGAAGGGTGGAGAGGAAGAAGGATGGAGAGGAAGAGGGGTGGAGAGGAAGAGGGGTGGAGAGGAAGAAGGATGGAGAGGAAGAGGGGTGGAGAGGAAGAGGGGTGGAGAGGAAGAGGGGTGGAGAGGAAGAGGGGTGGAGAGGAAGAGGGGTGGAGAGGTAGAGGGGTGGAGAGGAAGAGGGGTGGAGAGGAAGAGGGGTGGAGAGGAAGGAGGGTGGAGAGGAAGAGGGGTGGAGAGGAAGGAGGGTGGAGAGGAAGAAGGGTGGAGAGGAAGAAGGATGGAGAGGAAGAAGGATGGAGAGGAAGAGGGGTGGAGAGGAAGAGGGGTGGAGAGGAAGAAGGATGGAGAGGAAGGAGGGTGGAGAGGAAGGAGGGTGGATAGAGAAGAGAGCTCTCCAGGTTCATTGAAACGTTGGATCCCCTCTCTGTATCGACCCCCGACCCACAACATTCAAAGGCATGCAGCAGACATCTGGCAGGGTGGACTATGGGTAATTAATCCAGATTAAACGATTGTGTGTGTGTTTGTGTGTGTTCTTGCTTGCTTATGTGTGTGTGTGTGTGTCTCTAATTCCTCCATAAACTCCTCTGCTGTCTACTATCTAACCAACATAATGGTAATTAATGGTTTGGGCTAGGGCCCTAAATACCAGTGAAGGGAATTCTTAACGCTACAGCATACAATGACATTCTAGACGATTCTGTGCTTCCAACTTTGTGGTAAGAGTTTGGGGAAGGCCCTTTCCTGTTTCAGCATGACAATGCCCCTGTAGACACAACCTCATCGAACACCTTTGGGATGAATTGTAACGCCAATTGTGAGCCAGCCCGTAATCGCCCAACATCAGTACCCGACCTCACTAATGCTCTTGTGGCTGAATGGAAGCAAGTCCCTGTAGCAATGTTCCAGTATCTATAAGAAAGCCTTCCACATCAAGCCTTCCCAGAAGAGTGGAGGTTGTTACAGCAGCAAAGGGGGGGACCAACTCCATATTAACGCCCATGATTTTGGAATGAGATGTTTGTCGAGCAGGTGTCCACATAGGTTTGGCCATGTAGTATCATTTAGAACCCTGTGAATCAATCAGAACCTCCTTTAGAACTCTTCAGAATCCCATGGGATCCCGAGTCAAATCCTTTACAGACAGCTTAAGGTAACGAGGATAGGGGGACTAAGAGGGGGACAGGGAGAGGGGGGGGGGGCTTTGAAGATTAGGGGAGGAGGGAGACCCTCTAAGATGTAAATGATGTCTGTGACATGGTGAAAGTACAATCCAGTAACCAAGGAGAGAGTGAGGTAAGTTTAGGCAATTTCCTCGATTGTGAAGACAATAAAGATGCCTGCAACGTTGGCAGGGGACTGTGACATTCCACACCTATGGGGTGTGTCTATATATAAGGGACGTGTCTATACATGCTCTTTAAAGTGCCCACCTCCATTATTCACAATACAAGACATTAGACCTAGATGAAGATTAATAAGAGATATATTTTGGGAGAAAAAGCCCCCCAAACAGAGGGGAGACTCTGATAATTAAAGGGGTGAAGGGTTACTAGTTTAGTTTGGGGATGTATAGAGAGTAGAGACTGGTAATTAAAGGGTGAGGGGTTACTAGTTTAGTTTGGGGATGTATAGAGAGTAGAGACCGGTAATTAAAGGGTGAGGGGTTACTAGTTTAGTTTGGGGATGTATAGAGAGTAGAGACTGGTAATTAAAGGGTGAGGGGTTGCTAGTTTAGTTTGGTTACTAGTTTAGTTTGGTTACTAGTTTAGTTTGGTTACTAGTTTAGTTTGGTCACCAAGTCGGCTCACTCTCACAGATTCTTCCTGACGGTGAAAATCTTTTAAACCCACAGAGCTGTTACTACTGGACACGGCCTTGACAGAACTTCCGAGCTAAATAACTTCGGGATTTCAGAACTCTTAAGAACGTTAGAACTACGGAAGAGTCACAGGGACAAAACTGTTATTAAGTCACACACCTTAGATGTTTTCAGGGAGAAACTCTGTGAGCTACAGCTGGTCACACACAGTCTGTCATTTTATGTCACAGTCAAAACATGGTGTCCCGAACAGCACCCCATTCCCTATGTAGTGCACTACTTTATAGGTAACAGGGTGTCATTTGGGACACAGTAATGAACAATGCAGCAAAGAAAGGCCCAATCAGTGTGTCCAAATGGTCCCACGCGTCAACAACAGCAGGTCTGAGAAGACCTGTATAGAAGGTTCACCTTGTAGAGTGAAAGAAAGAGAACGAGAGAGAGAGAGAGAGAGAGAGGGGTAGAGGAGGGAGGGGGAGAGAAGGGAGGGGGAGAGGAGGGAGGGGGAGAGGAGTGAGGGCGAGAGGAGGGAGGGGGAGAGGAGGGAGGGAGAGAGGAGTGAGGGGGAGAGGAGGGAGGATAGGAGAGGAGGGAGGGGAGAGGAGGGAGGAGTAGAGGAGTGAGGGGGAGAGGAGGGAGTGGGAGATGAGTGAGGGGGAGAGGAGGGAGGGGGAGAGGAGGGAGGGGAGAGGAGGGAGGGGGAGAGGAGGAGAGGAGTGAGGGGGAGAGGAGTGAGGGGGAGAGGAGGGAGGGGGAGAGGAGGGAGGGGGAGAGGAGTGAGGGGGAGAGGAGGGAGGGGGAGAGGAGGGAGGGGGAGAGAAGGGAGGGAGAGAGGAGTGAGGGGGAGAGGAGGGAGGGGGAGAGGAGGGAGGGGGAGAGGAGTGAGGGGGAGAGGAGGGAGGGGGAGAGGAGTGAGGGGGAGAGGAGGGAGGGGGAGAGGAGGGAGAGGGAGAGGAGGGAGGGGGAGAGGAGGGAGGAGGAGAGGAGTGAGGGGGAGAGGAGTGAGGGGGAGAGGAGTGAGGGGGAGAGGAGGGAGGGGGAGAGGAGGGGGAGAGGAGGGAGGGGGAGAGGAGGGTAGAGTCTCTACTCTGGTTCCCTAACTCAAGCCTTGTAGTAATCCCCCAGGGACACAGTTTGAAGGAGAGGAACGCCTGCTCTCTACATCCTCTACTCTTTCCCTCCATCCCACTCTCTTCCCCCCCTCTCTCTCTCTTCTCTCTCTGTCTGTGGGAACAAGAGAAGGAGGGGAGGCAGACGGAGGAGAGGAGAAGAGAGGGGAAGGCACAAAAGAGACCTTCAAATCTCCCTGAACTTCACGTTGTTAAAGAACTGAGAGGCAGGAGCAGCCCAGTACAACAGCAGAACATAAACACATAGCAGAGATGGTTTGGTTATTCATGCTCCCATGATGAGTAGCATTGCCTGAGACCTACACTAGATGCCCAAGCTAATGCTTTGACTTTAGCTCAGTGGGATAGCACAGTGGCACTCATGGAGGAGACCCGAATTTGAACACCAGTCGGTCACACACACACACACACACACACACAGCATACTGAGAATAGACAAATTAACGCAGTAGTCTCCCATAGCAACATAATAAATTGCTTCTTTAGATAAAACATTGTTTGTCTCTTCTGTTTTGACTGCAGAGGAACAACAAAGAACCAAAGTCTCAAGGACTAGTTCCTGCTGTAGAGCGTGGTGTGTGTGTGTGTGTGTGTGTGTGTGTGTGTGTGTGTGTGTGTGTGTGTGTGTGTGTGTGTGTGTGTGTGTGTGTGTGTGTGTGTGTGTGTGTGTGTGTGTGTGTGTGTGTGTGTGTGTGTGTGTGTGACTGTGACTGTAGGTGTGACTGTGAGTGTGTGTGTGAGTGCGTGTGTGTGCGAGTGTGTGTGTGAGTGTGACTGTGAGTGTGTGTGTGTGTGTGTGAGTGTGACTGTGAGTGTAACTGTGAGTGTGTGTGTGAGTGTGACTGTGAGTGTAACTGCGAGTGTGTGTGTGAGTGTGACTGTGAGTGTAACTGCGAGTGTGTGTGTGTGTGAGTGTGACTGTGAGTGTAACTGCTAGTGTGTGTGTGAGTGTGACTGTGAGTGTAACTGTGAGTGTGTGTGTGTGTGAGTGTGACTGTGAGTGTAACTGTGAGTGTGTGTGTGAGTGTGACTGCGAGTGTAACTGCGAGTGTGTGTGTGTGTGGGTGTGACTGTGAGTGTAACTGCGAGTGTGTGTAAACAGTTAACCAGGGTCTGGTCTGGTTGAGGTAGTCTCACTCTCTGCATTAAGGACATGGCAGCCACAGCGGGGGGATGGAAAGAGAGAGAATGAGGGAGGGAGAGAGAGAGGAGAAGGAGGAAAAGAGAGGGGGTAGAAAGAGAGGGAGAGAGGTGCGGGAGGAGAAGAGAGGGGGTAGAAAGAGAGAGAGAGGTGCGGGAGGAGAAGAGAGGGGGGTCGAGAGAGAGAGAGAGAGAGAGGGTGGGAGGAGAAGTGAGGGGGTAGAAAGAGAGAGAGAGAGGTGGAGGAGAAGAGAGGGGGTATAAAGAGAGAGGTGGGAGGAGAAGAGAGGGGGGTAGAGAGAGAGAGAGGTGGGAGGAGAAGAGAGGTGGGTCGAGAGAGAGAGAGAGAGAGAGAGAGAGAGAAGAGAGAGAGAGAGAGGTGGGAGGAGAAGAGAGGGGGTCGAGGGAGAGTGAGGTGGGAGGAGAATGAGAGGGGGTCGAGAGAGAGAGGTGGGAGGAGAAGAAGAGGGGGGTAGAGAGAGAGAGAGAGAGGGTGGGAGGAGAAGAGAAGGGGGTCGAGAGAGAGAGGTGGGAGGAGAAGAGAGGGGGGTAGAGAGAGAGAGAGAGGTGGGAGGGAGAAGAGGAGGTGGGTCGAGAGAGAGAGAGAGAGAGAGGTGGGAGGAGAAGAGAGGGGGTCGAGGGAGAGAGAGGTGGGAGGAGAAGAGAGGGGGTCGAGAAGAGAAAGAGAGGTGGGAGGAGAAGAGAGGGGGTAGAAAGAGAGAGAGAGAGGTGGGAGGAGAGGAGAGGGGGGTAGAGAGAGAGAGAGGTGGGAGGAGAAGAGAGGGGGGTCGAGAGAGAGAGGTGGGAGGAGAAGAGAGGGGGTCGAGAAAGAGAGGTGGGAGGAGAAGAGAGGGGGGTCGAGAGAGAGAGGTGGGAGGAGAAGAGAGGGGGTAGAAAGAGAGAGAGCGGAACGGGAGAAGAGAGGGGGGTCGAGAGAGAGTTAGAGGTGGGAGGAGAAGAGAGGGGGGTCGAGAGAGAGAGAGGAGCGGGAGGAGAAGAGAGGGGGTAGAAAAGAGAGAAAGGAGAGAAAGAGAGGAGAGAAAGGAAGAGAGAGAGCGAGAGAGAGAGTGAGAGGTGACATGAGAACCATAGTCAGAACTACAGCATTAGTGTTTAGTAGCAGGGCCAAATACCAGACGTGCTCTATAAACCAATCTGCTGCCAGCTGTGCCCACCCCCACCACCAACCCCCATCCCATACATTATGGAGGGGGAGAAGTTTACTTACTCAGAAAAACACTCAGAAATGAGGAGAGGGGTACACTATCATAGGAGAACCCTTCTTAGTTCAACAAACAGCAGAACCCTTTTGGGTTCCATGTAGAACCCTCTGTGGAAAGGGTTCAACATGGAACCCAAAAGGGTTCTTCAAAGGGTTCTTCTATGGGGACAGCAAAATAACCCTTTTAGGTTCTAGATAACACATGTTTGAGTTAAATTGATCATTAAAGAATTGAGTGAATGAGGCCCTTTATCTAGTTCTAGTTATCTAGTTCTAGTTATCTAGTTCTAGTTATCCAGTTATCTAGTTCTAATTATCTAGTTCTAGTTATCTAGTTCTAGTTATCCAGTTATCTAGTTCTAATTATCTAGTTCTCGTTATCTAGTTCTAGTTTTCTAGTGATCTAGTTATCTAGTTATCTAGTTCTAGTTTTCTAGTGTTCTAGTTATCTAGTTCTAGTTATCCAGTTATCTAGTTCTAGTTATCTAGTTATCTAGTTCTAGTTTTCTAGTGATCTAGTTATCTAGTTATCTAGTTCTAGTTTTCTAGTGATCTAGTTCTAGTTATCTAGTTCTAGTTTTCTAGTTATCTAGTTCTAGTTATCCAGTTCTAGTTATCCAGGTATCTAGTTCTAGTTATCTAGTTATCTAGTTTTCTAGTGATCTAGTTATCTAGTTCTAGTTATCCAGTTATCTAGTTCTAGTTATCCAGGTATCTAGTTCTAGTTATCTAGTTATCTAGTTCTAGTTTTCTAGTGATCTAGTTATATAGTTCTAGTTAACCAGTTATCTAGTTCTAGTTATCTAGTTCTAGTTTTCTAGTGATCTAGTTATCTAGTTCTAGTTTTCTAGTGATCTAGTTATCTAGTTCTAGTTATCTAGTTATCTAGTTCTAGTTTTCTAGTGATCTAGTTCTAGTTATCTAGTTATCCAGTTATCTAGTTCTAGTTTTCTAGTGATCTAGTGATCTAGTTATCTAGTTATCTAGTTCTAGTGATCTAGTTATCTAGTTCTAGTGATCTAGTTATCTAGTTCTAGTGATCCAGTTATCTAGTTCTAGTGATCTAGTTATCTAGTTCTAGTGATCTAGTTATCTAGTTCTAGTGATCTAGTTATCTAGTTCTAGTTATCTCGTTATCTAGTTCTAGTTTTCTAGTGATCTAGTTATCTAGTTCTAGTTTTCTAGTGATCTAGTTATCTAGTTATCTAGTTCTAGTTATCCAGTTATCTAGTTCTAGTTATCTAGTTATCTAGTTCTAGTTTTCTAGTTCTAGTTATCTAGTTCTAGTTTTCTAGTTATCTAGTTCTAGTTTTCTAGTGATCTAGTTATCTAGTTCTAGTTATCCAGTTCTAGTTATCCAGGTATCTAGTTCTAGTTATCTAGTTATCTAGTTCTAGTTTTCTAGTGATCTAGTTATCTAGTTCTAGTTATCCAGTTCTAGTTATCCAGGTATCTAGTTCTAGTTATCTAGTTATCTAGTTCTAGTTTTCTAGTGATCTAGTTATATAGTTCTAGTTAACCAGTTATCTAGTTCTAGTTATCTAGTTCTAGTTTTCTAGTGATCTAGTTATCTAGTTATCTAGTTCTAGTTTTCTAGTGATCTAGTTATCTAGTTCTAGTTATCTAGTTATCTAGTTCTAGTTTTCTAGTGATCTAGTTCTAGTTATCTAGTTATCCAGTTATCTAGTTCTAGTTTTCTAGTGATCTAGTTATCTAGTTCTAGTTATCTAGTTCTAGTGATCTAGTTATCTAGTTCTACTTATCCAGTTATCTAGTTCTAGTGATCTAGTTATCTAGTTATCTAGTTCTAGTGATCTAGTTATCTAGTTCTAGTGATCTAGTTATCTAGTTCTAGTTATCTAGTTCTAGTTATCTAGTTCTAGTTATCTAGTAATCTAGTTCTAGTTATCTAGTTCTAATTATCTAGTGATCGAGTTCTAGTGATCTAGTTATCTAGTTCTAGTTATCTAGTTCTAGTTATCTAGTTCTAGTTATCTAGTTATCTAGTTCTAGTTATCTAGTTCTAATTATCTAGTGATCTAGTAATCTAGTTATCTAGTTCTAGTTTTCTAGTTATCTAGTTCTAGTTATCTAGTTATCTAGTTCTAGTGTTCTAGTAATCAGATGAACTGTCTGGTTATCTAGTTCTAGTTATCTAGTTCTAGTTATCTAGTTATCTAGTTCTAGTTATCTAGTTCTAATTATCTAGTGATCTAGTAATCTAGTTATCTAGTTCTAGTTTTCTAGTGATCTAGTTCTACTTTTCTAGTTATCTAGTTCTAGTGATCTAGTTCTAGTTTTCTAGTGATCTAGTTCTACTTTTCTAGTTATCTAGTTCTAGTGATCTAGTTCTAGTTATCTAGTTATCTAGTTCTAGTTATCTAGTGATCCAGTTATCTAGTGATCTAGTTATCTAGTGATCTAGTTATCTAGTTCTAGTTATCTAGTTCTAGTGATCTAGTTATCGAGTTCTAGTGATCTAGTTATCTAGTTCTAGTTATCTAGTTCTAGTTATCTAGTTCTAGTTATCTAGTTCTAGTTATCTAGTTATCTAGTTCTAGTTATCTAGTTCTAATTATCTAGTGATCTAGTAATCTAGTTATCTAGTTCTAGTTTTCTAGTGATCTAGTTCTACTTTTCTAGTTATCTAGTTCTAGTGATCTAGTTCTAGTTATCTAGTTATCTAGTTCTAGTTATCTAGTTATCTAGTTCTAGTGATCTAGTAATCAGATGAAATAGTAATCTAGTTTTCTAGTGATCTAGTTATCTAGTTCTAGTTATCCAGTTCTAGTTATCCAGGTATCTAGTTCTAGTTATCTAGTTATCTAGTTCTAGTTTTCTAGTGATCTAGTTATATAGTTCTAGTTAACCAGTTATCTAGTTCTAGTTATCTAGTTCTAGTTTTCTAGTGATCTAGTTATCTAGTTATCTAGTTCTAGTTTTCTAGTGATCTAGTTATCTAGTTCTAGTTATCTAGTTATCTAGTTCTAGTTTTCTAGTGATCTAGTTCTAGTTATCTAGTTATCCAGTTATCTAGTTCTAGTTTTCTAGTGATCTAGTTATCTAGTTCTAGTGATCTAGTTATCTAGTTCTAGTGATCTAGTTATCTAGTTCTACTTATCCAGTTATCTAGTTCTAGTGATCTAGTTATCTAGTTATCTAGTTCTAGTGATCTAGTTATCTAGTTCTAGTGATCTAGTTATCTAGTTCTAGTTATCTAGTTCTAGTTATCTAGTTCTAGTTATCTAGTAATCTAGTTCTAGTTATCTAGTTCTAATTATCTAGTGATCGAGTTCTAGTGATCTAGTTATCTAGTTCTAGTTATCTAGTTCTAGTTATCTAGTTCTAGTTATCTAGTTATCTAGTTCTAGTTATCTAGTTCTAATTATCTAGTGATCTAGTAATCTAGTTATCTAGTTCTAGTTTTCTAGTGATCTAGTTCTACTTTTCTAGTTATCTAGTTCTAGTGATCTAGTTCTAGTTATCTAGTTATCTAGTTCTAGTTATCTAGTTATCTAGTTCTAGTGTTCTAGTAATCAGATGAACTGTCTGGTTATCTAGTTCTAGTTATCTAGTTCTAGTTATCTAGTTATCTAGTTCTAGTTATCTAGTTCTAATTATCTAGTGATCTAGTAATCTAGTTATCTAGTTCTAGTTTTCTAGTGATCTAGTTCTACTTTTCTAGTTATCTAGTTCTAGTGATCTAGTTCTAGTTTTCTAGTGATCTAGTTCTACTTTTCTAGTTATCTAGTTCTAGTGATCTAGTTCTAGTTATCTAGTTATCTAGTTCTAGTTATCTAGTGATCCAGTTATCTAGTGATCTAGTTATCTAGTGATCTAGTTATCTAGTTCTAGTTATCTAGTTCTAGTGATCTAGTTATCGAGTTCTAGTGATCTAGTTATCTAGTTCTAGTTATCTAGTTCTAGTTATCTAGTTCTAGTTATCTAGTTATCTAGTTCTAGTTATCTAGTTCTAATTATCTAGTGATCTAGTAATCTAGTTATCTAGTTCTAGTTTTCTAGTGATCTAGTTCTACTTTTCTAGTTATCTAGTTCTAGTGATCTAGTTCTAGTTATCTAGTTATCTAGTTCTAGTTATCTAGTTATCTAGTTCTAGTGATCTAGTAATCAGATGAACTGTCTGATGAACTGGTGGATATTATGTGGTTTTATTTGCGTGCAGTTTGAAGGAAGTTGCTAAGTAGCGTTAGATCAGCAATGAATTGTTAGTTAGCATTTACTCGCGATACTACCGCTAACTTCTTTTATACTTACAAACTCACAGTCACAATCACACTCATAGTCACACTCATAGTCACACTCACACTTACAGTCACAATCACACTCACAGTCACACTCATAGTCACACTCATAGTCACACTCACACTTACAGTCACAATCACACTCACAATCACACTCATAGTCACACTCACAATCACAGTCACAAACACACTCATAGTCACACTCACAATTACAGTCACAATCACACTCACAGTCACACTCATAGTCACACTCACACTTACAGTCACAATCACACTCATAGTCACACTCACACTTACAATCACAATCACTCACAATCACACTCATAGTCACACTCACACTTACATTCACAATCACACTCATAGTCAAACTCATAGTCACACTCACACTTACAGTCACAATCACACTCACAGTCACAATCACACTCATAGTCACACTCACACTTACAGTCACAATCACACTCATAGTCACACTCACACTTACAGTCACACTCACAGTCACACTCATAGTCACACTCACACTTACAGTCACAATCACACTCATAGTCACATTCACACTTACAGTCACAATCACACTCATAGTCACACTCACACTTACAGTCACAATCACACTCACAGTCACACTCATAGTCACACTCACACTTACAGTCACAATCACACTCACAATCACAATCACAGTCACACTCACACTTACAGTCGCAATCACACTCACAGTTACACTCACACTCAGTCACACTCACACTCACACTCACACTCACATTCACAGTTATACTAGCACACTCACAGTTACACTCACACTTACTCACTCACTCACTCACACACACACACACTCACAGTTACACTCACACTTACAGTCACAATCACACTCAGTCACACACACTCACAGTCACACTCACACTCACAGTTATACTAACACACACTCACAGTTACACTCACACTCACAGTCACACTCACATTCACAGTTATACTAACACACACTCACACTCACACTTACTCACTCACTCACTCACTCACAGTTACACTCACACTCACTCACTCACACACACACACACACACACACACACTCACAATTACACTCACATCCACATTCACACTCACACTCACACAGTTACACACACTCACAGTCACAGTCACACACCCTCACAGTTACACTCACACTCACACACACATTCACAGTCACACTCATACTCACACACACTCACACTCATACTCACACACTAGAGGTCGACCGATTATGATTTTTCAACGCCGATACCGATTATTGGAGGACCCCCAATAAAAGCTGATACCGATGAATCAACCGATTTTTTTATTTATCTGTAATACTGACAATTACAACAATACTGAATGACCACTTATTTTAACTTAATATAATACATCAATAAAATAAATTTAGCCTCAAATAAATAATGAAACATGTTCAATTTGGTTTAAATAATGCAAAAACAAAGTGTTGGAGAAGAAAGTAAAAGTGCAATATGTGCCATGTAAGAAAGCTAACGTTTAAGTTCCTTGCTCAGAACATGAGAACATATGAAAGCTGGAGTCTTCAATATTCCCAGGTAAGACGTTTTAGGTTGTAGTTATTATAGGAATTATAGGACTATTTAGGACTATAGGACTATTTCTCTCTATACCATTTGTATTTCATATACCTTTGACTATTGGATGTTCTTATAGGCACTTTAGTATTGCCAGTGTAACAGTATAGATCCCATCCCTCTCCTTGCTCCTACCTGGGCTCGAACCAGGAACACATCGACAACAGCCACCCTCGAAGCAGCGTTACCCATGCAGAGCAAGGGGAACAACTACTCCAAGTCTCAGAGCGAGTGACATTTGAAACGCTATTAGCGCGCACCCCGCTAACTAGCTAGCCATTTCACATCGGTTACACAAGCCTAATCTCGGGAGTTGATCGGTTTGAAGTCAAACAGCAGAGCTGCTGGCAAAACGCACGAAAGTGCTGTTTGAATGAATGCTTACGAGCCTGCTGCTGCCTACCATCACTCAGTCAGACCGCTCTATCAAATCATGTCATAATTACGTAAAATTCTGGCAAATTAGTTCACAATGATCCAGGCTGCCCAAACTGTTGCATATACCCTGACTCTGTGTGCAATGAACGCAAGAGAAGTGCCACAATTTCACCTGGTTAATATGGCCTGCTAACCTGGATTTCTTTTAGCTAAATATGCAGGTTTAAAATATATACTTCTGTGTAT
This sequence comes from Oncorhynchus kisutch, assembly GCF_002021735.2. NCBI lineage: Eukaryota > Metazoa > Chordata > Actinopteri > Salmoniformes > Salmonidae > Oncorhynchus > Oncorhynchus kisutch. The sequence goes on along the minus strand of NC_034189.2, from coordinate 11,700,551 downwards.
TGATTTTATGAAAGGCATTGGTGTTTATGGTTAGGTACACGTTGGAGCAACGACAGTCCTTTTTCGCGAATGTGCACCACATTGATTATATGCAACGCAGGACACGCTAGATAAACTAGTAATATCATCAACCATGTGTAGTTAACTAGTGATTATGATTGATTGATTGTTTTTTATAAAATAAGTTTACTGCTAGCTAGCAACTTACCTTGGCTTCTTACTAACAGGCAGGCTCCTCGTGGAGTGCAATGAGAGACAGGTGGTTAGAGCGTTGGACTAGTTAACTATAAGGTTGCAATATTGAATCCCAGAGCTGACAAGGTGAAAATCTTTAGTTCTGCCTCTGAACAAGGCAGTTAACCCATCGTTCCTAGGTTGTCATTGAAAACAAGAATGTGTTCTTAACTGACTTGCCTAGTTAAATAAAGATCAAATAAAGGTGTAAAAAAAAAAAAAAACATATCTGCGTCCAAAAATACCGATTTCCGATTGTTATGAAAACTTCAAATCGGCCCTAATTAATTGGTCATTCTGATTAATCGGCCCTAATTAATCGGCCATTCTGATTAATCGGCCCTAATTAATCGGCCATTCGGATTAATCGGCCATTCTGATTAATCGGCCATTCTGATTAATCGGCCATTCTGATTAATCGGTCGACCTCTATCACACACACTCAGTCACACTCACAGTCACAGTCACAGTCACACACTCACAGTCACACTCACACACGCACTCACAGTCACACACTCACACTCACACTCACACACTCACACACGCACTCACAGTCACACACTCACAGTCAACACTCACACACACACTCACAGTCACAGTCACACACTCACAGTCACAGTCACACACACACTCACACACGCACTCACAGTCACACACTCACAGTCACACACGCACTCACAGTCGCACTCACACTCACACACATACTCAGTCACACTCACAGTCACAGTCACAGTCACACACACATGCACAGTCACACACAATTACAGTCACACACACTCACAGTTACACTCACACTCTCTCTCACTCACACACACACTCACTCTCTCGCTTTCTCTCTCTGGCTCTCACACACACACACACACACACTAGCTGATAAAGAGGTGAGGCAGGTGTGTTTCAGGTTCTTTTAAATGGCAATTCCTTCACAGATAGAAAAGCCAGAGAATGAAACTACAGGGTGTCTGAACGTATCAGTAGTCTGTGTGTCCAGCAGGTGGAGTAGAGACTTGAAGTGGCACGTTGTTAAATGGCACCTCTTACACAGGGAAATGCCACAGTGGTGCATCCCCAAGTGACACCCTATTCCCCATAGAGCTCTGGTCTAAAGTAGTGAACTATGTAGGGAATAGGGCGCCATAAAGCTCTGGTCTAAAGTAGTGCACTATGTAGGGAATAGGGCGCCATAAAGCTCTGGTATAAAGTAGTGCACAACGTAGGGAATAGGGTCCCCATAGAGCTCTGGTATAAAGTAGTGCACTATGCAGGGAATAGGGTGCCATTTGAACATTTGGGCCACAACAACAGTTTTGAACACCTCAAAAGAGTCTTCTCCCCAGTCTCAGTATGTCTGTCTATCTCCATCTAGTTTAATTTGATCCCTCTCTCCCTCCATTCCTCTCTCCCTCCATCCCTCTCTCCCTCCATCCCTCTCTCCCTCCATCCCTCTCTCCCTCTCTCTCATTCCATCCCTTTCTCTTTCCATTACTCTCTCCCTCTATTCCTCTCTCCCTCCATTCCTCTCTCCCTCTCTCTCATTCCAATTATTTTCTCTTTCCATTACTCTCTCCCTCCATTCCTCTCTCCCTCCATCCCTCTCTCCCTCTCTCTCATTCCATCCCTTTCTCTTTCCATTACTCTCTCCCTCTATTCCTCTCTCCCTCCATTCCTCTCTCCCTCTCTCTCATTCCATCCCTTTCTCTTTCCATTACTCTCTCCCTCTATTCCTCTCTCCCTCCATTCCTCTCTCCCTCTCTCTCATTCCATCCCTTTCTCTTTCCATTACTCTCTCCCTCCATTCCTCTCTCCCTCCCTCCATTCCTCTCTCCCTCCCTCCATTCCTCTCTCCCTCATCCCTCTCTCCCTCCATCCCTCTCTCCCTCCATTCCTCTCTCCCTCCATTCCTCTCTCCCTCCATCCCTCTCTCCCTCCATTCCTCTCTCCCTCCATCCCTCTCTCCCTCCATCCCTCTCTCCCTCCATTCCTCTCTCATTCCATCCCTCTCTCCGTCCATTCCTCTCTCTATCCCTCCATCCCTCTCTCCCTCCATGCCTCTTTCATTCCATCCCTCTCTCCCTCCATTCCTCTCTCCATCCCTCCCTCCCTCCTCCCATCCCCCTCTCCTAACAGTGTTCTCTACATTAGTGTATTACCTGGAGTGGCCCACTGTGAGGTGGAGACACTAGATTACTGTCATTTCCCCTCCTCCCTCCTTCCATCCATCTTTCTGTTCCACCCTCCCTACTGTCTTCTGCTTGCATGCTGTTCTGCCACTTCTATCGGCCATCCTCAATGCCAATCTTTCCCCCTCTCTTCATACATTTCCTACTGGCTCTCTCCTCTCCTCTTTCCAATGTGTCAAGTAATTTTCTTTTTGTTTTCTCCTGATTTGGTTGGGTCTAATTGTGCTGATGTCCTTGGGCTCTGTAGGGTGTGTTTGTGTTTGTGAACAGAGCCCCAGGACCAGCTTGCTTAGGGGACTCTTCTCCAGGTTCATCTCTCTGTAGGTGATGGCTTTGTTATGGAAGGTTTGGGAATCGCTTCCTTTTAGGTGGTTATAGAATTGAACTGCTCTTTTCTGGATTTTGATAATTAGTGGGTATCGGCCTAATTCTGCTCTGCATGCATTATTTGGTGCTTTACGTTGCACACAGAGGATATTTTTGCAGAATTCTGCATGCAGAGTCTCAATCGGTTCTTGGTTGGCGAGCAGACCCCTGACCTCACAACCATAAAGGGCAATTGGTTCTATAACTGATTCAAGTATTTTTAGCCAGGTCTTAATTGGTATGTCGAAATGTATTTTCCTTTTGATGGCATAGAGGCCCTTCTTGCCTTGTCTCTCAGATCGTTCACAGCTTTGTGGAAGTTACCTGTGGCGCTGATGTTTAGGCCAAGGTATGTATAGTTTTTTGTGTGCTCTAGGGCAACAGTGTCTAGATGGAATTTGTATTTGTGGTCCTGGTGACTGGACCTTTTTTGGAACACCATTATTTTGGTCTTACTGAGTTTTACTGTCAGGGCCCAGGTCTGACAGAATCTGTGCATAAGATCTAGGTGCTGCTGTAGGCCCTCCTTGGTTGGGGACAGAAGCACCAGATCATCAGCAAACATTTGACTCCAGATTCTAGTAGTGCGAGGTCGGGTGCTGCAGACTGTTCTAGTGCCCTCACCAATATGTTGATATATATGTTGAAGAGGGTGGGGCTTAAGCTGCATCCCTGTCTCACCCCCTGGCCCTGTGGAAAGAAATGTGTGTTTTTTGCCAATTTGAACCACACAGTTGTTGTACATCTCTCTCCATATATATTTCCTAATGTTTCACTCAGTCTCTCCTCTCTCCTCTCTCCTCTCTCCTCTCTCCTCTGTCCTCTCTCCTCTCTCCTCTGTCCTCTCTCCATATAACCCATTTCACCATCTTTCCTCTCCATTCCACTCATGTTTTCTACCATATCTCTTTTCCTATTCCTTTTCCTTCCTTCTCTCCTTGCACCTGCATCCCATCTCTCGTCTTTCTATGCTCCCCTTTTCTCCCCTCTATGCTCCCCTTTTCTCCCCTCTATGCTCCCCTTTTCTCCCCTCTATGCTCCCCTTTTCTCCCCTCTATGCTCCCCTTTTCTCTCCTCTATGCTCCCCTTTTCTCCCCTTTTCTCTCCTCTATGCTCCCCTTTTCTCCCCTTTTCTCTCCTCTATGCTCCCCTTTTCTCCCCTTTTCTCTCCTCTATGCTCCCCTTTTCTCCCCTTTTCTCTCCTTCTCTTTCTCCCTCATCTCCCCCTCCCTCTAACTCCCTCTGTCTCTCTCTCTCTTTTCTTTACTTTGACTATTTTCTACATTGTAGAATAATAATGAAGACATCAAAACTATGAAATAACACATGGAATCATGTAGTAACCTAAAAAGTGTTAAACAAATTAAAATATATTTTAGATTTTACATTCTTCAAATAGTTACCCTTTGCCTTGATGACAGCTTTGCACACTCTTGGCATTCTCTCAACCAGCTTCAACTGCAATGCTTTTCCAACAGTCTTGAAGTAGTTCCCACATATGCTGAGCACTTATTGGCTGCTTTTCTTTCACTCTGCGATCCAACTCATCCCTAACAATCTCAATTGGGTTGAGGTCGGTGAATGTGGAGGCCAGGTCACCTGATGCAGCACACCATCACTCTCCTTCTTGGTCAAAAAGCCCTTACACAGCCTGGAGGTGTTGGGTCATTGTCCTGTTGAAAAACAAACGATAGTCCCACTATGCGCAAACCAGATGGCGTATCGCTGCAGAATGCTGTGGTAGCCATGCTGGTTAAGTGTGCAATTCTAAATAAATCACAGACAGTGTCACCAGCAAAGCACCATCACACCTCCTCCTCCATGCTTCACGGTGGGAACCACACATGCGGAGATCATTCGTGCACGTACTCTGCATCTCACAAAGACACGGCGGTTGGATCCAAAAATCATCAGACCAAAGAACAGATTTCCACAGGTCTAATGTCCATTGCTCCTGCTTCTTGGCCCAAGCAAGTCTCTTCTTATTGGTGTCCTTTAGTAGTGGTTACTTTGCAGCAATTCGACCATGAAGGCCTGATTCACATCTCCTCTGAACAGTTGATGTTGAGATGTGTCTGTTACTTGAACTCTGTGAAGCATTTATTTGGGCTGCAATTTCTGAGGCTGGTAACTCTAATGAATTTATCCTCTGCAGGAGAGGTAACTCTGGGTCTTCCTTTCCTGTGGCGGTTCTCATGAGAGCCAGTTTCATCATAACGCTTGATGGTTTTTGCGACTGCTCATTCCAAGTCCGGATTGACTGACCTTCATGTCTTAAAGTAATGATGACTGCTGTTTCTCTTTGCTTATTTGAGCTGTTCTTGCCAGAATATGGACTTGGTCTTTTACCAAATAGGGCTATCTTCTGTATACCCCCCCCCCCTACCTTGTTACAACACAACTGATTGGCTCAAACGCATTTAGAAGGAATGAAATTCCACAAATTAACTTTTAACAAGGCACACCTGTTAATTGAACTACTTCATGAAACTGGTTGAGAGAATGCCAAGAAACTGGTTGAGAGTGTGCAAAGCTGTCATCAAGGCAAAGGATGGCTACTTTGAAGAATCTGTTTAATTTGTTTAACACTTTTTTGGTACTTACATGATTCCATATGTGTTATTTCATAGTTGTTATGTCTTCACTATTATTCTACAATGTAGAAAATAGTACAAAATAAAGACCAACCCTGGAATGAGAAGGTGTGTCCAAACTTGTGACTGGTTACTGTACATAAACACTCACATACACATACAGACATACTCATGGGGCTCCCGAGTGGCGCAGCGGTCTAAGTCTCTGCTTTTTAGTGCGTCACTACAGACCCTGGTTCGTTTCCATGCTGTATCACAACCGGCCGTGATTGGGATTCCCATAGGGCGGCACACATTTGTCCCAGTCCCAGGGTTTGGCCGGTGTAGGCCGTCATTGTAAATAAGAACTTGTTCTTAACCGACTTTCCTAGTTAAATAATAATAAACCCATGCAGCATAACCACATCCTCTTTCAGCTCTCTCTTCTAATAGTGTTCCAAAACCTCAGCCATTACTGGACATTACCATTACCATTATCATTACCCATCCCACAGCAGCATTACCCATCCTCCCCCTCTCCCTGTCTGTCTTCCTCTCCCCCCTCTCCCTGTTTGTCTTTCCTCTCCCCCCTCTCCCTGTCTGTCTTCCTCTCCTCCCCCTCTCCCTGTCTGTCTTCCTCTCCTCCCCCTCTCCCTGTCTGTCTTCCTCTCCTCCCCCTCTCCCTGTCTGTCTTCCTCTCCTCCCCCTCTCCCTGTCTGTCTCTTTCCTCTCCTCCCCCTCTCCCTGTCTGTCTCTTTCCTCTCCTCCCCCTCTCCCTGTCTGTCTCTTTCCTCTCCTCCCCCTCTCCCTCTGTCTTTCTTTCCTCCCCCTCTCCCTGTCTGTCTCTTTCCTCTCCTCCCCATCTCCCTGTCTGTCTCTTTCCTCTCCTCCCCCTCTCCCTGTCTGTCTCTTTCCTCTCCTCCCCCTTGCCCTGTCTGTCTTCCTCTCCTCCCCCTCTCCCTGTCTGTCTCTTTCCTCTCCTCCCCCTCTCCCTGTCTGTCTCTTTCTCCTCCCCCTCTCCCTGTCTATCTCTTTCCTCTCCTCCCCCTCTCCCTGTCTGTCTCTTTCCTCTCCTCCCCCTCCCCCTGTCTGTCTCTTTCCTCCCCTCCCCCTCTTCCTGTCAGTCTCTTTCCTCCCCCTCTTCCTGTCTGTCTTCCTCTCCCTCTCCTTGTCTGTCTTTCTCTCTCCCCCATCTCCCTGTCTGTCTTCCTCTCCCCCCTCTCCCTGTCTGTCTTCCTCACTGAATGTGTGAGGACTCATTCTCTTCCCCTCCTTCCCTCCCCCATCTCTCATATCTCTCCTTCCCTCCCCCATCTCTCATATCTCCCCTTCCCTCCCCCACCTCTCCTTCACTCTGACCATCTCCCTCTCTTTTTTCCATTAGGTCAAGAACTAACACTTAACCTTACCTAACCGACTGTAAACACCTCTTTTTCTCTATGCCATTCTCACTTCAGAGCCTATGGAGCAGGAAACAAATATTTAATGTACAATACTCTACTGCCACCCAGTGGACACACTGAGAATTGCAAACATGCTCAACACATTCATAGACATTAGACAACATAAATTGCGACATACTTCTCCTGTGGAACAGATATAATTTTACGCAAAAATATGCTGTTTATATCCTTTTATTTTATTTTTATTCAACCTTTATTTAACTAGAAAAATCAGTTAAGAACAAATTCTTATTTACAGTGACGGCAATGTAACTCCAAGTCAATCACACTTCTGTGAAATCAAACTGTCCACTTAGGAAGCAACACTGATTGACAATAAATGTCACATGCTGTTGTGCAAATGGAATAGACAACAGGTGGAAATTATAGGCAATTAGCAAGACACCCCCCAATAAAGGAGTGGTTCTGCAGGTGGGACCACAGACCACTTCTCAGTTCCTATGCTTCCTGGCTGATGTTTTGGTCACTTTTGAATGATGGCGGTGCTTTCACTCTAGTGGTAGCATGAGACGGAGTCTACAACCCACACAAGTGGCTCAGGTAGTGCAGCTCATCCAGGATGGCACATCAATGTGAGCTGTGGCAAGAAGGTTTTTGCGTCTGTCAGCGAGGTGTCCAGAGCATGGAGGCGCTACCAGGAGACAGGCCAGTACATCAGGAGACGTGGAGGAGGCCGTAGGAGGACAACATATATGTAGGTATTGATATGTAGGTATTGATATGTAGGTAGTGATATGTAGGTAGTGATATGTAGGTAGTGATATGTAGGTAGTGATATGTAGGTAGAGAGAGAGAGAGAGAGAATCTACTCCACTTGCTTTGGCAATGTTAACATATGTTTTTCATGTCAATAAAGCCCCTTGAATTGAATTGAGAGAGAGAGATACACAATGGGGCAAAAAAGTATTTAGTCAGCCACCAATTATCTCTCTCCCCCATGTATCTCTCTCCCACCATGTCTCTCTCTCCCCCATGTCACAATGTCTCTCTCCCTCTTTCTCCCACCATGTCTCTCTCCCCCCATGTCACCATGTCTCTCTCCCTCTTTCTCCCACCATGTCTCTCTCCCCCATGTCACCATGTCTCTCTCCCTCTTTCTCCCACCATGTCTCTCTCCCCCATGTCACCATGTCTCTCTCCCTCTTTCTCCCACCATGTCTCTCTCCCCCATGTCACCATGTCTCTCTCCCTCTTTCTCCCACCATGTCTCTCTCTCCCCCATGTCACCATGTCTCTCTCCCTCTTTCTCCCACCATGTCTCTCTCTTCCCCATGTCACCATGTCTCTCTCCCTCTTTCTCCCACCATGTCTCTCTCTCCCCCATGTCACCATGTCGCTCTCCCTCTTTCTCCCACCATGTCTCTCTCCCCCCATGTCTCTGTCTCCCCCATGTCTCTCTCCCCCTCAATCTCCCACCATGTCTCTCTCTCCCACCATGTCTCTCTCCCCCTCTATCTACCACCATGCCTCTCTCCCCCTCTATCTCCCACCATGTCTCTCTCCCCCTCTCTCTCCCTCCATGCCTCTCTCCCCCTCTATCTCCTACCATGTCTCTCTCTCCCCCATGTCACAATGTCTCTCTCCCTCTTTCTCCCACCATGTCTCTCTCCCCCCATGTCACCATGTCTCTCTCCCTCTTTCTCCCACCATGTCTCTCTCCCCCATGTCACCATGTCTCTCTCCCTCTTTCTCCCACCATGTCTCTCTCCCCCATGTCACCATGTCTCTCTCCCTCTTTCTCCCACCATGTCTCTCTCCCCCATGTCACCATGTCTCTCTCCCTCTTTCTCCCACCATGTCTCTCTCTCCCCCATGTCACCATGTCTCTCTCCCTCTTTCTCCCACCATGTCTCTCTCTTCCCCATGTCACCATGTCTCTCTCCCTCTTTCTCCCACCATGTCTCTCTCTCCCCCCATGTCACCATGTCGCTCTCCCTCTTTCTCCCACCATGTCTCTCTCCCCCATGTCTCTGTCTCCCCCATGTCTCTCTCCCCCTCAATCTCCCACCATGTCTCTCTCTCCCACCATGTCTCTCTCCCCCTCTATCTACCACCATGCCTCTCTCCCCCTCTATCTCCCACCATGTCTCTCTCCCCCTCTCTCTCCCTCCATGCCTCTCTCCCCCTCTATCTCCTACCATGTCTCTCTCTCCCACCATGTCTCTCTCCCCCCATGTCTCTCTCCCCCCATGTCTCTCTCCCCCCATGTCTCTCTCCCCCCATGTCTCTCTCCCCCCATGTCTCTCTCTCCCCCATGTCTCTCTCCCCCATGTCTCTCTCCCCCCCACGTCTCTCTCCCACCATGTCTCTCTCTCCCACCATGTCTCTCTCCCCCATGTCTCTCTCTCCCACCATGCATCTCTCCCCCTCTCTCTCCCACCATGCCTCTCTCTCCCCCCATGTCCCTCTCTCCCCCATGTCCCTCTCTCCCCCCATGTCCCTCTCTCCCCCCATGTCTCTCTCCCCCATGTCTCTCTCTCCCCATGTCTCTCTCTCCCCCATGTCTCTCTCTCCCCCATGTCTCTCTCTCCCCCATGTCTCTCTCTCCCCCCATGTCCCTCTCTCCCCCATGTCTCTCTCCCCATGTCCCTCTCTCCCCCATGTCTCTCTCTCCCCATGTCTCTCTCTCCCCCATGTCTCTCTCTCCCCCCATGTCTCTCTCTCCCCCATGTCTCTCTCTCCCCATGTCTCTCTCTCCCCCATGTCTCTCTCTCCCCCCATGTCCCTCTCTCCCCCATGTCCCTCTCTCCCCCATGTCTCTCTCTCCCCCCATGTCCTTCTCTCCCCCCATGTCTCTCTCTCCCCCATGTCTCTCTCTCCCCCCATGTCTCTCTCTCCCCCCATGTCTCTCTCTCCCCCATGTCTCTCTCTCCCCCATGTCCCTCTCTCCCCCATTGTCCCTCTCTCCCCCATGTCTCTCTCTCCCCCATGTCCTTCTCTCCCCCCATGTCTCTCTCCCCCATGTCTCTCTCTCCCCCCATGTCTCTCTCTCCCCCATGTCTATCTCTCCCCCATGTCTATCTCTCCCCCATGTCTCTCTCTCCCCCCATATCTCTCTCTCCCCCCATGTCTCTCTCTCCCCCCATGTCTCTCTCTCCCCCATGTCTCTCTCTCCCCCATGTCTCTCTCTCCCCCCATGTCCCTCTCTCCCCCATGTCCCTCTCTCCCCCATGTCTCTCTCCCCCATGTCTTTCTCTCCCCCCATGTCTCTCTCTCCCCCATGTCTCTCTCTCCCCCCATGTCTCTCTCTCCCCCCATGTCCCTCTCTCCCCCCATGTCTCTCTCCCCCATGTCCCTCTCTCCCCCATGTCTCTCTCTCCCCCATGTCCCTCTCTCCCCCATGTCCCTCTCTCCCCATGTCCCTCTCTCCCCCATGTCCCTCTCTCCCCCATGTCTCTCTCTCCCCCCATGTCCCTCTCTCCCCCATGTCCCTCTCTCCCCCATGTCTCTCTCCCCCATGTCTTTCTCTCCCCCATGTCTCTCTCTACCCCATGTCTCTCTCTCCCCCCCATGTCCTCTCTCTCCCCCCATGTCCTCTCTCCCCCCCATGTCTCTCTCCCCCCATGTCCCTCTCTCCCCCATGTCTCTCTCTCCCCATGTCCCTCTCTCCCCCATGTCCCTCTCTCCCCCCATGTCTCTCTCTCCCCCCATGTCTATCTCTCCCCCATGTCTATCTCTCCCCATGTCTATCTCTCCCCCATGTCTCTCTCTCCCCCATGTCTCTCTCTCCCCCATGTCTCTCTCTCCCCCATGTCTCTCTCTCCCCCATGTCTCTCTCGCCCCCATGTCTTTCTCTCCCCCATGTCCCTCTCTCCCACATGTCTCTCTCCCCCATGTCCCTCTCCCCCCATGTCTCTCTCTCCCCATGTCTCTCTCTCCCCCATGTCTCTCTCTCCCCCCTTGTCTCTCTCTCCCCCCATGTCTCTCTCTCCCCCCATGTCTCTCTCTCCCCCATGTCTCTCTCTCCCCCCATGTCTCTGTCTCTCCCCCCATGTTTCTCTCTCCCCCATGTCTCTCTCTCCCCCCATGTCTCTCTCTGCCCCATGTCTCTCTCTCCCCCCCATGTCTCTCTCTCCCCCCATGTTTCTCTCTCCCCCCATGTCTCTCTCTCCCCCATGTCTCTCTCTCCCCCATGTCTCTCTCCCCCATGTTTCTCTCTCCCCATGTCTCTCTCTCCCCCATGTCTCTCTCTCCCCCCATGTCTCTCTCTCCCCCCCATGTCTCTCTCTCCCCCATGTCTCTCTCCCCCCCATGTCTCTCTCTCCCCCCATGTCTCTCTCTCCCCCATGTCTCTCTCTCCCCCATGTCTCTCTCTCCCCCCATGTCTCTCTCCCCCATGTCCCTCTCCCCCCATGTCTCTCTCTCCCTTCCCTCTTTCAAAACACACTTCTAGTTTTCTATCCATTCAACAAGTGAACAGGCTTCTCTCAAAGGCTCCACACACACACACACACACTCCCTTCCTCTCTGATCTGAACTAGTCCTCTCTTCCTCTCTGATCTGAACTAGTCCTCTCTTCCTCTCTGATCTGAACTAGTCTAGTCCTCTCTTCCTCTCTGATCTGAACTAGTCCTCTCTTCCTCTCTGATCTGAACTAGTCCTCTCTTCCTCTCTGATCTGAACTAGTCCTCTCTTCCTCTCTGATCTGAACTAGTCCTCTCTTCCTCTCTGATCTGAACTAGTCCTCTCTTCCTCTCTGATCTGAACTAGTCCTCTCTTCCTCTCTGATCTGAACTAGTCCTCTCTTCCTCTCTGATCTGAACTAGTCCTCTCTTCCTCTCTGATCTGAACTAGTCCTCTCTTCCTCTCTGATCTGAACTAGTCCTCTCTTCCTCTTTTCGTTGTCTATCCTTCTCTTTTTCTCCCTCTCTTCTCCTGTTCTTGTCTCCCTCTGTCCGGCTGTACTCCTCCTTTCTCCCTCTCTTCTATTTGTTTCATCCAAGGAGCAGATGACAGTGAGGATTCATACACCCACGAGGTGTGTGTGTCTGTGTGTGTCCCTCTCCTCATCATCACATCCCACCATGGGTTCTACTGTGTCAGCCCTCCTGACACACACACACACACACACACACACACACACACACACACACACACACACACACAGTGCTCCAGCAACCCAACCCACGCATTACATCTTCAAACAAACATCTTCAAAAGAGCATGTCAAAGTTTCTTACAAGTTGTTTACAAGGCAAACGATCAGGGAGAAAATGTACCCAAGCTTTATGTAACATCTGCCTCGGTACCGTATAGATACTAATGAAAAGTTGGATTATAGCCATCCTTCCTTCACAGCCAACAGTATAAACAACAAACAAAGACGTTCCATGTGTCCTGTGTCGTGTCCTCTGTCCTCTGTCGTGACCTGTGTCCTGTGTCCTCTGTCGTGACCTGTGTCGTGTCCTGTGTCGTGACCTGTGTCGTGTCGTGTCCTGTGACCTGTGTTGTGACCTGTGCCGTGACCTGTGTATGTCGTAACCTGTGTCATGTCCTGTGTCATGTCCTGTGTCATGTCCTGTGTCGTGTCTTGTGACCTGTGCCGTGTCATGTGTCGTGTCCTGTGTCATGTCCTGTGTGTATTGTGTCCTGTGTCGTGACCTGTGTCATGTCCTGTGTCGTGTCCTGTGTATGTTGTGACCTGTGTCGTGACCTGTGTTGTTACCCGTGTCGTGTCCTGTGTCTGTGTCGTGTCCTGTGTCATGTCCTGTGTGTGTTGTGTCCTGTGTCGTGACCTGTGTCATGTCCTGTGTCGTGTCCTGTGTATGTCGTGACCTGTGTCGTGTCCTGTGTCTGTGTCGTGACCTGTGTCGTGTCCCATGCCCTGTGTCGTGTCCTGTGCCGTGTCCTGTGTCATGTCCTGTGTTGTGTCCTGTGACATGACCTGTGTCGTGTCCTGTGCCGTGACCTGTGTCGTGTCGTTTCCTGTGTCGTGACCTGTGTCGTGTCCTGTGTCTGTGTCGTGTCCTGTGTCGTGTCCTGTGTCGTGACCTGTGTCATGTACTGTGTCGTGACCTGTGTTGTGACCTGTGTCGTGACCTGTGTCTGTGTCATGACCTGTGCCGTGACCTGTGTCGTGTCCTGTGTCGTGTCGTGTCCTGTGTCGTGTCCTTTGTCTGTCGTGACCCGTGTCCTGTGTCGTGTCCTGTGTCGTGTCCCATGTCGTGTCCCGTGTCGTGTCCCGTGTCGTGTCCCGTGTCGTGTCCCGTGTCGTGTCCTGTGTCGTGTCCTGTGTCGTGTCCTGTGTTTGTCGTGTCCCATGTCGTGTCCCATGTCGTTTCCTGTGTCGTTTCCTGTGTCGTTTCCTGTGTCGTGTCCCGTGTCGTGTCCCGTGTCGTGTCCTGTGACCTGTTGTGACCTGTGTCGTGTCCTGTGTCGTGTCCTGTGTCGTGTCCTGTGTCGTGTCCTGTGTTTGTCGTGTCCTGTGTTTGTCGTGTCCCGTGTCGTTTCCTGTGTCGTGTCCCATGTCGTGTCGTGTGTCGTGTCCCATGTCGTTTCCTGTGTAGTGTCCTGTGTCGTGACCTGTGTCGTGACCTGTGTCGTGACCTGTGTCGTGTCCTGTGTCGTGTTGTGTCCTGTGTTTTTCGTGTCCTGTGTTTGTCGTGTCCTGTGTCGTGTCCTGTGTCGTGTCCTGTGTCGTGTCCTGTGTCGTGTCCTGTGTTTGTCGTGTCCTGTGTTGTGTCCTGTGTTTGTCGTGTCCTGTGTTTGTCGTGTCCTGTGTCGTGTCCTGTGTCGTGTCCTGTGTTTGTCGTGTGCCGTGTCGTGCCGTGTGTTTGTCCTGTGTCGTGTCCTGTGTCGTGTCCTGTGTCGTGACCTGTGTTGTGACCTGTGTCGTGACCTGTGTCTGTGTCATGACCTGTGCCGTGACCTGTGTCGTGTCCTGTGTCGTGACCTGTGTTGTGACCTGTGTCGTGACGTGTGTCTGTGTCATGACCTGTGCCGTGACCTGTGTCGTGTCCTGTGTCGTGTCCTGTGTCGTGTCCTGTGTCAAGTCCTGTGTTTGTCGTGTCCTGTGTCGTGTCCTGTGTCGTGTCCTGTGTCGTGACCTGTGAGTGACCTGTGTCCTGTGTCGTGTCGTGTCCTGTGTCGTGTCCTGTGTCGTGTCCTGTGTTTGTCGTGTCCCGTGTCGTGTCCCATGTCGTGTCCTGTGTTTGTCGTGTCCTGTGTTTGTCGTGTCCTGTGTTTGTCGTGTCCCGTGTCGTGTCCCGTGTCCCGTGTCGTGTCCCGTGTCGTGCCCTGTGTCGTGTCGTGTCCTGTGTCGTGCCGTGTCCCGTGTCGTGTCCCGTGTCGTGTCCTGTGTCGTGTCCCGTGTCGTGTCCCGTGTCGTGCCCTGTGTCGTGCCCTGTGTCGTGCCCTGTGTCGTGTCGTGTCCCGTGTCGTGTCCCGTGTCGTGCCCTGTGTCGTGTCCCGTGTTGTGCCCTGTGTCGTGCCGTGTCGTGCCCTGTGTCGTGTCGTGTCCCGTGTCGTGTCCTGTGTCGTTTCGTGTCCCGTGTCGTGCCCTGTGTCCCGTGTCGTGTCCCGTGTCGTGTGTCCCGTGTCGTGTCCTGTGTCGTGTCGTGTCCCGTGTCGTGCCCTGTGTCGTGTCCCGTGTCGTGCCCTGTGTCGTGCCCTGTGTCGTGTCGTGTCCCATGTCGTGTCCTGTGTCGTGCCCATGTCATGTCCTGTGTCGTGTCCCATGTCGTGACCTGTACGTGCATTGAGCTGTTTACAAACACACATATAGTAAACAAGACACACACATATATGCACACACACAAATGGACACTCACTCTGTGAAACACACAGACAGACACACACACACCGTATGTTTACTAACACTACGCCTACACACAGCAGAGCCTGCCAAACTTGGTGACAGGGAAATGTTCCCAAACACTCACACACACACAGAGAGAGAGAGAGCTCATTACGACACCAGGATGCAGCGTGTGGCAGAACTGTGTGTTCTCTGGTTATTCTCCTACCGACACTCACATACACCGTGTCTTGTCGCAACAAACTGCCCCCTGCTGTCAACACAGTGCTCGGTGGTGGGGGCTTTTTTCCCCACAGTGCTCGGCGGTGGGGGCTTTTTTCCCCACAGTGCTCGGTGGTGGGGGCTTTTTTCCCCACAGTGCTCGGCGGTGGGGGATTTTTTCCCCACAGTGCTCGGCGGTGGGGGCTTTTTTTCCCCACAGTGCTCGGCGGTGGGGGCTTTTTTTCCCCACAGTGCTCGGCGGTGGGGGCTTTTTTTTCCCTACAGTGCTCGGCGGTGGGGGCTTTTTTTCCCCAGTGCTCGGTGGTGGGGGCTTTTTTCCCCACATAAATACATTTGGTTGATTGATTTAATATCAGTAGTTGTAGCAGTAGTTTGTCTTAGTTAAAGGCCTATTAGTAGTAAAATCAGTAGTTGTAGCAGTAGTTTGTCTTAGTTAAAGGCCTATTAGTAGTAAAATCAGTAGTTGTAGCAGTAGTTTGTCTTAGTTAAAGGCCTATTAGTAGTAAAATCAGTAGTTGTAGCAGTAGTTTGTCTTAGTTAAAGGCCTATTAGTAGTAATATCAGTAGTTGTAGCAGTAGTTTGTCTTATTATTGTTGTTTGTTTATTTGTTGTTTTCATTTGGACACTCTTGAAACAAGATGGTGCATCTCAAGAGATTTAATCCATCAAAATGTCAAATAAAACATGGTTAAAAACCCTCCCCTAACCCGGACGATGCTGGGCCAAACCCTCCCCTAACCCGGACGATGCTGGGCCAAACCCTCCCCTAACCCAGACGATGCTGGGCCAAACCCTCCCCTAACCCGGACGATGCTGGGCCAAACCCTCCCCTAACCCGGACGATGCTGGGCCAAACCCTCCCCTAACCCAGACGATGCAGGGCCAAACCCTCCCCTAACCCGGACGATGCTGGGCCAAACCCTCCCCTAACCCGGACGATGCTGGGCCAAACCCTCCCCTAACCCAGACGATGCTGGGCCAAACCCTCCCCTAACCCAGACGATGCTGGGCCAAACCCTCCCCTAACCCGGACGATGCTGGGCCAAACCCTCCCCTAACCCGGACGATGCTGGGCCAAACCCTCCCCTAACCCGGACGATGCTGGGCCAAACCCTCCCCTAACCCAGACGATGCTGGCCAAACCCTCCCCTAACCCAGACGATGCTGGGCCAAACCCTCCCCTAACCCGGACGATGCTGGGCCAAACCCTCCCCTAACCCAGACGATGCTGGGCCAAACCCTCCCCTAACCCAGACGATGCTGGGCCAAACCCTCCCCTAACCCGGAGGATGCTGGGCCAAACCCTCCCCTAACCCGGAGGATGCTGGGCCAAACCCTCCCCTAACCCGGAGGATGCTGGGCCAAACCCATCCCTAACCCGGAGGATGCTGGGCCAAACCCTCCCCTAACCCGGAGGATGCTGGGCCAAACCCTCCCCTAACCCGGAGGATGCTGGGCCAAACCCTCCCCTAACCCGGACGATGCTGGGCCAAACCCTCCCCTAACCCGGACGATGCTGGGCCAAACCCTCCCCTAACCCGGACGATGCTGGGCCAAACCCTCCCCTAACCCGGACGATGCTGGGCCAAACCCTCCCCTAACCCGGACGATGCTGGGCCAAACCCTCCCCTAACCCGGACGATGCTGGGCCAAACCCTCCCCTAACCCGGACGATGCTGGGCCAAACCCTCCCCTAACCCGGACGATGCTGGGCCAAACCCTCTCCTAACCGGAAGATGCTGGGCCAAACCCTCCCCTAACCCGGACGATGCTGGGCCAAACCCCCTCCTAACCCGGACGATGCTGGGCCAAACCCTCCCCTAACCGGACGATGCTGGGCCAAACCCTCTCCTAACCGGAAGATGCTGGGCCAAACCCTCCCCTAACCCGGACGATGCTGGGCCAAACCCTCCCCTAACCCGGACGATGCTGGGCCAAACCCTCCCCTAACCCGGACGATGCTGAGCCAAACCCTCCCCTAACCCGGAGGATGCTGGGCCAAACCCTACCCTAACCCGGAGGATTCTGGGCCAAACCCTCCCCTAACCCGGAGGATGCTGGGCCAAACCCTCCCCTAACCCGGAGGATGCTGGGCCAAACCCTCCCCTAACCCGGAGGATGCTGGGCCAAACCCTCCCCTAACCCGGACGATGCTGGGCCAAACCCTCCCCTAACCCGGACGATGCTGGGCCAAACCCTCCCCTAACCCGGACGATGCTGGGCCAAACCCTCCCCTAACCCGGAGGATGCTGGGTCAAACCCTCCCCTAACCCGGAGGATGCTGGGCCAAACCCTCCCATAACCCGGAGGATGCTGGGCCAAACCCATCCCTAACCCGGAGGATGGTGGGCCAAACCCTCCCCTAACCCGGACGATGCTGGGCCAAACCCTCCCCTAACCCGGAGGATGCTGGGCCAAACCCCCTCCTAACCCGGACGATGCTGGGCCAAACCCTCCCCTAACCCGGACGATGCTGGGCCAAACCCTCCCCTAACCCGGACGATGCTGGGCCAAACCCTCTCCTAACCCAGACGATGCTGGGCCAAACCCTCTCCTAACCGGAAGATGCTGGGCCAAACCCTCCCCTAACCCGGACGATGCTGGGCCAAACCCTCTCCTAACCCGGACGATGCTGGGCCAAACCCTCCCTAACCCGGACGATGCTGGGCCAAACCCTCCCATAACCCGGAGGATGCTGGGCCAAACCCATCCCTAACCTGGAGGATGCTGGGTCAAACCCTCCCCTAACCCGGAGGATGCTGGGCCAAACCCTCCCATAACCCGGAGGATGCTGGGCCAAACCCATCCCTAACCCGGAGGATGGTGGGCCAAACCCTCCCCTAACCCGGACGATGCTGGGCCAAACCCTCCCCTAACCCGGAGGATGCTGGGCCAAACCCCCTCCTAACCCGGACGATGCTGGGCCAAACCCTCCCCTAACCCGGACGATGCTGGGCCAAACCCTCCCCTAACCCGGACGATGCTGGGCCAAACCCTCTCCTAACCCAGACGATGCTGGGCCAAACCCTCTCCTAACCGGAAGATGCTGGGCCAAACCCTCCCCTAACCCGGACGATGCTGGGCCAAACCCTCTCCTAACCCGGACGATGCTGGGCCAAACCCTCCCCTAACCCGGACGATGCTGGGCCAAACCCTCCCCTAACCCGGACGATGCTGGGCCAAACCCTCCCCTAACCCGGACGATGCTGGGCCAAACCCTCCCCTAACCCGGACGATGCTGGGCCAAACCCTCTCCTAACCCGGAGGATGCTGGGTCAAACCCTCCCCTAACCCGGACGATGCTGGGCCAAACCCTCTCCTAACCCGGAGGATGCTGGGTCAAACCCTCCCCTAACCCGGACGATGCTGGCCCAAACCCTCTCCTAACCGGAAGATGCTGGGCCAAACCCTCCCCTAACCCGGACGATGCTGGGCCAAACCCTCCCCTAACCCAGACGACGCTGGGCCAAACCCTCCCCTAACCCGGACGATGCTGGGCCAAACCCTCCCCTAACCCGGAGGATGCTGGGCCAAACCCTCCCCTAACCCGGAGGATGCTGGGCCAAACCCTACCCTAACCCGGAGGATTCTGGGCCAAACCCTCCCCTAACCCGGAGGATGCTGGGCCAAACCCTCCCCTAACCCGGAGGATGCTGGGCCAAACCCTCCCCTAACCCGGAGGATGCTGGGCCAAACCCTCCCCTAACACGGACGATGCTGGGCCAAACCCTCCCCTAACCCGGAGGATGGTGGGCCAAACCCTCCCCTAACCCGGACGATGCTGGGCCAAACCCTCCCCTAACCCGGAGGATGCTGGGCCAAACCCCCTCCTAACCCGGACGATGCTGGGCCAAACCCTCCCCTAACCCGGACGATGCTGGGCCAAACCCTCCCCTAACCCGGACGATGCTGGGCCAAACCCTCTCCTAACCCAGACGATGCTGGGCCAAACCCTCTCCTAACCGGAAGATGCTGGGCCAAACCCTCCCCTAACCCGGACGATGCTGGGCCAAACCCTCTCCTAACCCGGACGATGCTGGGCCAAACCCTCCCCTAACCCGGACGATGCTGGGCCAAACCCTCCCATAACCCGGAGGATGCTGGGCCAAACCCATCCCTAACCTGGAGGATGCTGGGTCAAACCCTCCCTAACCCGGAGGATGCTGGGCCAAACCCTCCCATAACCCGGAGGATGCTGGGCCAAACCCATCCCTAACCCGGAGGATGGTGGGCCAAACCCTCCCCTAACCCGGACGATGCTGGGCCAAACCCTCCCCTAACCCGGAGGATGCTGGGCCAAACCCCCTCCTAACCCGGACGATGCTGGGCCAAACCCTCCCCTAACCCGGACGATGCTGGGCCAAACCCTCCCCTAACCCGGACGATGCTGGGCCAAACCCTCTCCTAACCCAGACGATGCTGGGCCAAACCCTCTCCTAACCGGAAGATGCTGGGCCAAACCCTCCCCTAACCCGGACGATGCTGGGCCAAACCCTCTCCTAACCCGGACGATGCTGGGCCAAACCCTCCCCTAACCCGGACGATGCTGGGCCAAACCCTCCCCTAACCCGGACGATGCTGGGCCAAACCCTCCCCTAACCCGGACGATGCTGGGCCAAACCCTCCCCTAACCCGGACGATGCTGGGCCAAACCCTCTCCTAACCCGGAGGATGCTGGGTCAAACCCTCCCCTAACCCGGACGATGCTGGGCCAAACCCTCTCCTAACCCGGAGGATGCTGGGTCAAACCCTCCCCTAACCCGGACGATGCTGGCCCAAACCCTCTCCTAACCGGAAGATGCTGGGCCAAACCCTCCCCTAACCCGGACGATGCTGGGCCAAACCCTCCCCTAACCCAGACGACGCTGGGCCAAACCCTCCCCTAACCCGGACGATGCTGGGCCAAACCCTCCCCTAACCCGGAGGATGCTGGGCCAAACCCTCCCCTAACCCGGAGGATGCTGGGCCAAACCCTACCCTAACCCGGAGGATTCTGGGCCAAACCCTCCCCTAACCCGGAGGATGCTGGGCCAAACCCTCCCCTAACCCGGAGGATGCTGGGCCAAACCCTCCCCTAACCCGGAGGATGCTGGGCCAAACCCTCCCCTAACACGGACGATGCTGGGCCAAACCCTCCCCTAACCCGGACGATGCTGGGCCAAACCCTCCCCTAACCCGGACGATGCTGGGCCAAACCCTCCCCTAACCCGGAGGATGCTGGGTCAAACCCTCCCCTAACCCGGAGGATGCTGGGCCAAACCCTCCCATAACCCGGAGGATGCTGGGCCAAACCCATCCCTAACCCGGAGGATGGTGGGCCAAACCCTCCCCTAACCCGGACGATGCTGGGCCAAACCCTCCCCTAACCCGGAGGATGCTGGGCCAAACCCCCTCCTAACCCGGACGATGCTGGGCCAAACCCTCCCCTAACCCGGACGATGCTGGGCCAAACCCTCTCCTAACCGGAAGATGCTGGGCCAAACCCTCTCCTAACCGGAAGATGCTGGGCCAAACCCTCCCCTAACCCGGACGATGCTGGGCAAAACCCTCCCCTAACCCGGACGATGCTGGGCCAAACCCTCCCCTAACCCGGACGATGCTGGGCCAAACCCTCTCCTAACCCAGACGATGCTGGGCCAAACCCTCTCCTAACCGGAAGATGCTGGGCCAAACCCTCCCCTAACCCGGACGATGCTGGGCCAAACCCTCTCCTAACCCGGACGATGCTGGGCCAAACCCTCCCCTAACCCGGACGATGCTGGGCCAAACCCTCCCCTAACCCGGACGATGCTGGGCCAAACCCTCCCCTAACCCGGACGATGCTGGGCCAAACCCTCCCCTAACCCGGACGATGCTGGGCCAAACCCTCTCCTAACCCGGAGGATGCTGGGTCAAACCCTCCCCTAACCCGGACGATGCTGGCCCAAACCCTCTCCTAACCGGAAGATGCTGGGCCAAACCCTCCCCTAACCCGGACGATGCTGGGCCAAACCCTCCCCTAACCCAGACGACGCTGGGCCAAACCCTCCCCTAACCCGGACGATGCTGGGCCAAACCCTCCCCTAACCCGGAGGATGCTGGGCCAAACCCTCCCCTAACCCGGGACGATGCTGGGCCAAACCCTGCCCTAACCCGGACGATGCTGGGCCAAACCCCTAACTGCTTTAAAGGGTCAATCAGCAGTTAGAAACAATAACAAAGCGTTCTCCACTGATTGACACTTTAAAGCAGAAAACAAAAGGTAAAACCTGGGGAAAAAAATGGATTTGGAGCCCCTCCCTATGTTTCCCATAATGCATTGTATCTGTTCCCTCTGCCTCTCCCCCTCCTTCTCTCTCTCTCTCTCTCTTTCTCCCTCCCTCTCTCTCCCTCCCTCTTGTTCTCCCTCCATCTTTCTTCCTCCTTCTCCCTCTCTCCTCCTCCATCAGGAAGTGATCTGTCCACCATTACGACACCTTCTGGCTGAGCCCAGTCTGACTACAGACCATTAGACAGGTACATTCTTCACCAGATAGTATCTAACGAGCAATAGAAACACCCCACCACAGAGAGAAACACCATCGACACAGCTCATGTGCCTCAAAATAATCCCCTTTTAAATACACTACTACTATAGCAGAGATAAAATACAGGAGGAAGAGCAGGAAGAGGAGGAGTAGGAGGAGAGGGAGAAAGAGGGGAGGAGAAGGTAGAGGAGGAGGATGGGGAAGGAGAGTCAGGAAGAGGGGGAAGAGGAGGAGTAGGAGGAGAGGGAGAAAGAGGGGAGGAGAAGGTAGAGGCGGAGAATGGGGAAGGAGAGTCAGGAAGAGGGGGAAGAGGAGGAGTAGGAGGAGAGGGAGAAAGTGAAGAAGAGGGAGAAAGAGGGGAGGAGAAGGTAGAGGAGGAGGAGGATGGGGAAGGAGAGTCAGGAAGAAGGGGAAGAGGAGGAGGAAGGAGAGGAAGGAAGAGGTGGAAGAGGTGGGGTGAAGGAGAGAAATACAGAGGAGGGGGAAGGAAAAGGAGGAAGAGGAGGGGGAAAGAGGAAGGAAGAGGAGGAAGAGGAGAGGAAAGGAGAGGAATGAAGAGGAGGAGGAAAGAGAGGAAGGAAGAGGAGGGGGAAGGATTTGAAGAGCAGCCAAGGAGCATGGGTGATGTAGTCTCCTTGCGAAGTCAGGAGTATCAGCCTCCTATGGAAGCTCCCACAATGCACCATAATGCATCTCTATAACCATTCTATACATCTCCATGGAAACAGGAGTGAGGAGGCAGGAGGTGAGGCAGCGATGGGGAGAGTTCAGTGTCAGTAAGTCTCAACCAGCCCAACACATCAGTGCTCAACGTTCTGTACTCTCAACCAAACTATGTCCAAGTTAAAACCAGGTCATGGTGAAGCAGGGCTGTAGGGGCAGCTCAGGATAACAGGAACAGACCCACTCTCTCTCTCACACACACACTCTATAATTCTCTCTATAACTCTATATCTCTCTCTATAACTCTATATCTCTCTATATAACTCTCTCTATAACTCTATATCAATTCAATTCAATTCAAGGGGCTTTATTGGCATGGGAAACGTGTTAACATTGCCAAAGCAAGTGAGGTAGATAATATATAAAGTGAAATAAACAATAAAAATGAACAGTAAACATTACAGATACAGAAGTTTCAAAACAATAACGACAATCCAAATGTCATATTATATATATATATACAGTGTTTTAACAATGTACAAATGGTTAAAGGACACAAGATAAAATAAATAAGCATAAATATGGGTTGTATTTACAATGGTGTTTGTTCTTCACTGGTTGCCCTTTTCTCGTGGCAACAGGTCACAAATCTTGCTGCTGTGCTGGCACACTGTGGAATTTCACCCAGTAGATATGGGAGTTTATCAAAATTGGATTTGTTTTCGAATTCTTTGTGGATCTGTGTAATCTGAGGGAAATATGTGTCTCTAATATGGTCATACATTGGGCAGGAGGTTAGGAAGTGCAGCTCAGTTTCCACCTCATTTTGTGGGCAGTGAGCACATAGCCTGTCTTCTCTTGAGAGCCATGTCTGCCTACGGCGGCCTTTCTCAATAGCAAGGCTATGCTCACTGAGTCTGTACATAGTCAAAGCTATCCTTAATTTTGGGTCAGTCACAGTGGTCAGGTATTCTGCTGCTGTGTACTCTCTGTTTAGGGCCAAATAGCATTCTAGTTTGCTCTGTTTTTGTGTTAATTCTTTCCAATGTGTCAAGTAATTATCTTTTTGTTTTCTCATGATTTGGTTGGGTCTAATTGTGCTGCTGTCCTGGGGCTCTGTAGGGTGTGTTTG
This sequence comes from Oncorhynchus kisutch, assembly GCF_002021735.2. Taxonomy (NCBI): domain Eukaryota; kingdom Metazoa; phylum Chordata; class Actinopteri; order Salmoniformes; family Salmonidae; genus Oncorhynchus; species Oncorhynchus kisutch. The sequence continues at coordinate 11,677,455 of NC_034189.2, read as the reverse complement.
TGTTTGTGAACAGAGCCCCAGGACCAGCTTGCTTAGGGGACTCTTCTCAGGTTCATCTCTCTGTAGGTGATGGCTTTGTTATGGAAGGTTTGGGAATCGCTTCCTTTTAGGTGGTTATAGATTTTAACGGTTCTTTTCTGGATTTTGATAATTAGTGGGTATCAGCCTAATTCTGTTCTGCATGCATTATTTGATGTTCTACGTTGTACACGGAGGATATTTTTGCAGAATTCTGCGTGCAGAGTCTCAATTTGGTGTTTGTCCCATTTTGTGAAGTCTTGGTTGGTGAGCAGACCCCAGACCTCACAACCATAAAGGGCAATGGGCTCTATGACTGATTCAAGTATTTTTAGCCAAATCCTAATTGGTATATTGAAATTTATGTTCCTTTTGATGGCATAGAATGCCCTTCTTGCCTTGTCTCTCAGATAGTTCACAGCTTTGTGGAAGTTACCTGTGGCGCTGATGTTTAGGCCAATAACTCTCTCTATAACTCTATATCTCTATATAACTCTATATCTCTATATAACTCTATATCTCTCTCTATATCTCTATAACTCTCTATAACTCTATATCTCTATAACTCTATATCTCTATATAACTCTATATATCGCTCTATAACTCTATAACTCTATATCTCTCTCTATAACTCTATCTCTCTATATCTCTCTAAATAATTATATATCTCTCTCTATAACTCTATCTATCTCTATAACTCGATCTATAACTCGCTCTATAAATCTATATCTCTCTCTATAACTCTCTCTATCTATAACTCTCTATAACTCTATCTATATCTATAACTCTCTATAACTCTATATCTCTATCTATAACTCTATAGCTCTATCTATAACTCTAGCTCTATCTATAACTCTCTAACTCTCAATACCTCTCTATAACTTTCTCTACATCTCTCTCTAAATTTCTCTCTCTCTCTCTATAATTCTATATCTCTCTCTATAACTCTCTCTATATCTATCTCTACAATTCCATATCTCTCTATATCTCTATCTATATCTCTCTCTATAACTCTATATATATATCTCCCTCTAACTCTCTCTATAACTCTATATCTCTATCTATATCTCTCTCTATAACTCTATATCTCTATCTATAACTCTCTCTATAACTCTCTCTATAACTCTCTCTAACTCTATCTCTATCTATCTCTCTCTATAACTCTATATCTCTATCTATATCTCTCTCTATAACTCTATAACTCTCTCTATAACTGTCTCTCTCTCTAACTCTATATCTCTATCTATATCTCTCTCTATAACTCTATATCTCTATCTATATCTCTCTCTATAACTCTATAACTCTCTCTATAACTGTCTCTCTCTCTCTCTAACTCTATATCTTTCTCTATAACTCTATATCTCTCTCTATAACTCTATATCTCTCTATATAACTCTCTCTATATCTCTCTAAATCTCTCTATATAATTCTATATCTCTCTCTATAACTCTATCTATCTCTATAACTCGATCTATAACTCGCTCTATAAATCTATATCTCTCTCTATAACCCTCTCTATCTCTCTCTATATATATATATCTCTTTATATCTCTCTATGTATCTTTCTCTATATCTCTCTATATATATATCACTCTATATATCTCGCTCTATATATTTATCTCTATATCTTTCTCTATATTTTGCTCTCTCTCTCTCTATATATATATTTTTTATATATCAGTTCAATTCACTTCAAGGGGCTTTATTGCCATGGGAAACATGTGTTAACGTTGCCATGGGAAACATGTGTTAACGTTGCCATGGGAAACATGTGTTAACGTTGCCATGGGAAACATGTGTTAACGTTGCCATGGGAAACATGTGTTAACGTTGCCATGGGAAACATGTGTTAACGTTGCCATGGGAAACATGTGTTAACGTTGCCATGGGAAACATATGTTAACGTTGCCAAAGCAAGTGGAGTGAATAATAAACAACAGTGAAATAAACAAGAAAAGTGAACAGTAAATATTACACTCACACAAGTTCCAAAATAATAAAGACATTACAAATGTCATATTATGTGTATATATATATATATATATATATATATATAGTGTTGTAACAATATGCAAATGGTTAAAGTACAAAAGGGAAAATAAATAAGCATAAATATGGGTTGTATTTACAATGGTGTTTGTTCTTCACTGGTTGACCTTTTCTCATGGCAACAGGTCACAAATCTTGCTGCTGTGATGGCACACTGTGGTATTTCACCCAGTAGATATGGGAGTTTATCAAAATGGAGATTGTTTTCAAATTCTTTGTGGACCTGTGCAATCTGAGGGAAATATGTGCCTCTAATATGGTCTCTCTAATTCTCTCTGTCTTTTTCTCTCTCGGAGGACCTGAGCCCTAGGACCATGCCTCAGGACTACCTGGCATGATGACTCCTTGCTGTCCCCAGTCCACCTGGCCGTGCTGCTGCTCCAGTTTCAACTATTCTGCCTGCGGCTATGGAACCCTGACCTGTTCACCGGACGTGCTACCTGTCCCAGACCTGCTGTTTTCAACTCTCTAGAGACAGCAGAAGTGGTAGAGATACTCTTAATGATCGGCTATGAAAAGCCAACTGACATTTACTCCTGAGGTGCTGACTTGCTGCACCCTCTACAACCACTGTGATTATTATTATTTGACCATGCTGGTCATTTATGAACATTTGAACATCTTGGCCATGTTCTGTTATAATCTCCACCCGGCACAGCCAGAAGAGGACTGGCCACCCCTCATAGCCTGGTTCCTCTCTAGGTTTCTTCCTAGGCTTTTGCCTTTCTAGGGAGTTTTTCCTAGCCACCGTGCTTCTACACCTGCATTGCTTGCTGTTTGGGGTTTTAGGCTGGGTTTCTGTACAGCACTTTGAGATATCAGCTGATGTAAGAAGGGCTATATAAATACATTTTATTTTATTTGATCTCTATTTATATCTCTCTCTACATACATCTCTCTCAATATCTATCTCTGTATATCTCTCTCTATATATATACAGTGCCTTGCGAAAGTATTCGGCCCCCTTGAACTTTGTGACCTTTTGCCACATTTCAGGCTTCAAACATAAAGATATAAAACTGTATTTTTTTTGTGAAGAATCAACAACAAGTGGGACACAATCATGAAGTGGAACGACATTTATTGGATATTTCAAACTTTTTTAACAAATCAAAAACTGAAAAATTGGGCGTGCAAAATTATTCAGCACCTTTACTTTCAGTGCAGCAAACTCTCTCCAGAAGTTCAGTGAGGATCTCTGAATGATCCAATGTTGACCTAAATGACTAATGATGATAAATACAATCCACCTGTGTGTAATCAAGTCTACGTATAAATGCACCTGCACTGTGATAGTCTCAGAGGTCCGTTAAAAGCGCAGAGAGCATCATGAAGAACAAGGAACACACCAGGCAGGTCCGAGATACTGTTGTGAAGAAGTTTAAAGCTGGATTTGGATACAAAAAGATTTCCCAAGCTTTAAACATCCCAAGGAGCACTGTGCAAGTGATAATATTGAAATGGAAGGAGTATCAGACCACTGCCAATCTACCAAGACCTGGCCGTCCCTCTAAACTTTCAGCTCATACAAGGAGAAGACTGATCACGGATGCAGCCAAGAGGCCCATGATCACTCTGGATGAACTGCAGAGATCTACAGCTGAGGTGGGAGACTCTGTCCATAGGACAACAATCAGTGGTATATTGCACAAATCTGGCCTTTATGGAAGAGTGGCAAGAAGAAAGCCATTTCTTAAAGATATCCATAAAAAGTGTTGTTTAAAGTTTGCCACAAGCCACCTGGGAGACACACCAAACATGTGGAAGAAGGTGCTCTGGTCAGATGAAACCAAAATTGAACTTTTTGGCAACAATGCAAAACGTTTTGTTTGGCGTAAAAGCAACACAGCCATCACCCTGAACACACCATCCCCACTGTCAAACATGGTGGTGGCAGCATCATGGTTTGGGCCTGCTTTTCTTCAGCAGGGACAGGGAAGATGGTAAAATTGATGGGAAGATGGATGGAGCCAAATACAGGACCATTCTGGAAGAAAACCTGATGGAGTCTGCAAAAGACCTGAGACTGGGACGGAGATTTGTCTTCCAACAAGACGATGATCCAAAACATAAAGCAAAATCTACAATGGAATGGTTCAAAAATATACATATCCAGGTGTTAGAATGGCCAAGTCAAAGTCCAGACCTGAATCCAATCGAGAATCTGTGGAAAGAACTGAAAACTGCTGTTCACAAATGCTCTCCATCCAACCTCACTGAGCTCGAGCTGTTTTGCAAGGAGGAATGGGAAAAAAATGTCAGTCTCTCGATGTGCAAAACTGATAGAGACATACCCCAAGCGATTTACAGCTGTAATTGCAGCAAAAGGTGGCGCTACAAAGTATTAACTTAAGGGGGCTGAATAATTTTGCACGCCCAATTTTTCAGTTTTTGATTTGTTAAAGTTTGAAATATCCAATAAATGTCGTTCCACTTCATGATTGTGTCCCACTTGTTGTTGATTCTTCACAAAAAAAATACAGTTTTATATCTTTATGTTTGAAGCCTGAAATGTGGCAAAAGGTCGCAAAGTTCAAGGGGGCCGAATACTTTCGCAAGGCACTGTATAAATCTCTATATCTGTATATGCATCTCTATATATATCTATATGTATTTTTCTATCTATATATCTCTATATATATCTCTATCTATCTATAATATATATATATATCTATATATATATATATACACACGTCTATACATCTCTCTCTCTATATATATATATATCTATGTCTATACATCTCTCTCTACATATATCTCTCTGTGTCTCTCTCTGTATCTCTCTATATAGCTCTCTCAGAGCTTCTGCTATCTTTATGTTACATAACCACAGCTTGCAAGGTCTGGGAAAAACAGTGACACACACACACACACACACACACACGAGAGAGAGAGAGAGAGGAGAGAGAGAGAGACAGAGACGAGAGAGGGAGATACAGAAATGAGAGTGAGAGATAAAGATACGAGAGAGAGAGATGCAGAGAGATACAGAGACGAGAGAGAGAGAGAGAGAGATACAGAGACGAGAGAGAGAGAGATAAAGAGACGAGAGAGAGAGATACAGAGACGAGAGAGAGAGAGATACAGAGACGAGAGAGAGATACAGAGACGAGAGAGAGAGAGATAAAGAGACGAGAGAGAGATAAAGAGACGAGAGAGAGATGCAGAGAGATACAGAGACGAGAGAGAGAGAGATACAGAGATGAGAGAGAAAGAGACGAGAGAGATACAGAGACGAGAGAGAGAGAGATACAGAGAAAGAGAGAGATAAAGAGACGAGAGAGAGATAAAGAGACGAGAGAGAGATAAAGAGAGATGCAGAGAGATACAGAGACGAGAGAGAGAGAGATACAGAGATGAGAGAGAGAGAGATAAAGAGACGAGAGAGAGATACAGAGACGAGAGAGAGAGAGATACAGAGAGAGAGAGAGATAAAGAGACGAGAGAGAGATAAAGAGACGAGAGAGAGATAAAGAGACGAGAAAGAGAGATGCAGAGAGATACAGAGACGAGAGAGAGAGATACAGGAGAGAGATACAGAGACGAGAGAGAGAGAGATACAGAGACGAGAGAGAGATAGAGATACAGAGACAGAGACGAGAGAGAGAGATAAAGAGACGAGAGAGAGAGATGCAGAGAGATACAGAGACGAGAGAGAGAGATACAGAGACGAGAGAGAGAGATACAGAGACGAGAGAGAGAGAGATACAGAGACGAGAGAGAGAGAGAGATACAGAGACGAAAGAGAGAGATACAGAGACGACAGAGAGAGAGAGAGAGAGAGAGAGAGAGACAGAGAGACAGAGAGACAGACAGACAGACACATACTTCTGTATCTGTAATGTTTACTGTTAATTTTTATTGTTTATTTCACTTTTATATATTATCTACCTCACTTGCTTTGGCAATGTTAACACATGTTTCCCAAGCTAATAAAGCCCCTTGAATTGAATTGAAGAGAGACAAGTCCAGCCAGCTGAGAGTGGCTGTAGGGAAGCATTAGGATGACAGTCAGCAACACTCAAGACTTGTTGCACAACCCAACCACTGCTTTACTTCTTTCCTTTCTATTCCTGTTCCTGTTCTCCCTCAAATTTGTAGAGGAAGAGAGAGAGAGAGAGAGAGAGATTCTCTGTTGAGGACAGAACACAGAACAGTGTACACTGTAGAGATCAGAAACAGACCAGAGAAACAGAGACACCCCCACGGAACCCTGGCAGTAGTTCGAACCACAGAACACTTGCTCTGGCTTTGTTCACAGCTGGACCTTCGCCGGGGCAGTGGGCTGAGCCAAAAAGTGCAGTGGACGGGAAAAATAACATGATTTAAAAGAACGAGAAAAGTTGAAGTTACGTAGCTGGAGACAAAAGGCTGGGCTTGCAGCCAAGACAGGAAGTTGTTCATATGTTTTTTTATTCTCTGGATTTCACCTGAATTCATCTCCCCCTCCTGATTCCCCTTCTCATTTGTCCCAACAATGACTGTCTCTCTTTATCCCTCTCTCTCTAGCACAACACTCACTGTCTCTCTTTATCCCTCTCTCTCTAGCACAACACTCACTGTCTCTCTTTATCCCTCTCTCTCTAGCACAACACTCACTGTCTCTCTTTATCCCTCTCTCTCTAGCACAACACTCACTGTCTCTCTTTATCCCTCTCTCTCTAGCACAACACTCACTGTCTCTCTTTATCCCTCTCTCTCTAGCATAACACTCACTGTCTCTCTTTATCCCTCTCTCTCTAGCCAAACACTCACTGTCTCTCTTTATCCCTCTCTCTCTAGCACAACACTCACTGTCTCTCTTTATCCCTCTCTCTCTAGCACAACACTCACTGTCTCTCTTTATCCCTCTCTCTCTAGCACAACACTCACTGTCTCTCTCTATTTCCTTTCCCATATCTAACCCTTCTCCATCCCATAACCCCCCCCCTCTCTCTCACCCATAACCCCCACTCTCCCCTTCTCTCTCACAGAATACCCCCCCCCTTTCTCTCTCACCCATAACCCCCACTCTCCCCTTCTCTCTCACCCAATACCCCCCCCCCTCTCTCTCACCCATAACCCCCACTCTCCCCTTCTCTCTCACCCAATACCCCCCCCCCCCTCTCTCTCACCCATAACCCCCCCTCTCCCTCACCCATAACTCTCATATATTCATTCAATTCAATTTAAGGGGTTTATTGAGATGGGAAACATATGTTAGCATTGCCAAAGCAAGTGAAATAGATAAACTAAAGTGAAATAAACAATAAAAATGAACAGTAAACATTACACTCACAAAAGTTACAAAGCAATAGAGACATTTCAAATGTCATATTATGTATATATGCAGTGTAGTAACAATGTGCAAATAGTTCAAAGTACAAAAGGGAAAATAAATAAACAAGTTACATTTCACAATGAGACCAACCATAACAAGACCCTATCAAATCATGAAGAGAGCATCTGAAGGCTCCAACAGAAACCTGTGTTTGGCCAGGTCTTCAGAGTAGTTAGCTAGTTGCTGACTGGTTGAGAACAGAGACAAGGCAGGGTGAGTTAGCTAGCTGCTGACTGGTTGAGAACTGAGACAAGGCAGGGTGAGTTAGCTAGCTGCTGACTGGTTGAGAACAGAGACAAGGCAGGGTGAGTTAGCTAGCTGCTGACTGGTTGAGAACAGAGACAAGGCAGGGTGAGTTAGCTAGCTGCTGACTGGTTGAGAACAGAGACAAGGCAGGGTGAGTTAGCTAGCTGCTGACTGGTTGAGAACAGAGACAAGGCAGGGTGAGTTAGCTAGCTGCTGACTGGTTGAGAACTGAGACAAGGCAGGGTGAGTTAGCTAGCTGCTGACTGGTTGAGAACAGAGACAAGGCAGGGTGAGTTAGCTAGCTGCTGACTGGTTGAGAACTGAGACAAGGCAGGGTGAGTTAGCTAGCTGCTGACTGGTTGAGAACAGAGACAAGGCAGGGTTAGTTAGCTAGCTGCTGACTGGTTGAGAACAGAGACAAGGCAGGGTGAGTTAGCTACCTGCTAACTGGTTGAGAACAGAGACAAAGCAGGGTTAGTTAGCTAGCTGCTGACTGGTTGAGAACAGAGACAAGGCAGGGTGAGTTAGCTACCTGCTGACTGGTTGAGAACAGAGACTCAGGCAGGGTGAGTTAGCTAGCTGCTAACTGGTTGAGAACAGAGACTCCGGCAGGGTGAGTTAGCTAGCTCCTGACTGGATGAGAACAGAGACTCCAGCAGGGTGAGTTAGCTAGCTGCTGACTGGTTGAGAACAGAGACTCAGGCAGGGTGAGTTAGCTAGCTGCTAACTGGTTGAGAACAGAGACTCGGGCAGGGTGAGTTAGCTAGCTGCTAACTGGTTGAGAACAGAGACTCAGACAGGGTGAGTTAGCTAGCTGCTAACTGGTTGAGAACAGAGACTCAGACAGGGTGAGTTAGCTAGCTGCAGACTGGTTGAGAACAGAGACTCAGGCAGGGTGATCTGGGCAGGGTGAGTTAGCTAGTTTCTGACTGGTTGAGAACTGGGTATGAGATATGGGTTATATGGGTAATATGGACGATATGGGTAATATTGATCATAATGATAATATGGGTAATGTGGGTAATATGGGTAATATTGATCATAATGATAATATGGGTAGTGTGGATAATATGGGTAATATGGGTAATATGGATGATACGGGTAATATGGATACTATGGGTAATATTAATCATAATGGTAATATGGGAAATATGGGTAATATGGGAAATATGGATCATAAGGGTAATATGGATAATACAGGTGATACAGGTAATATAGGTAACATGGATATGGGTCGTGTGGGTGATATTGATAACGTGGGTGGTATGGATAATATGGGTAATATGGGCCATGTGAATAATATGGGTAATATGCATAAAATGGGTAATATAGGTAATGTGAGAGAGAGAGAGACAGAGAAAGAGAAACACAGAGCGAGAGACAGAAAGAGAGAGAGAGACAGAGAAAGAGAAACACAGAGAGAGAGACAGAAAGAGAGAGAGAGAAACACAGAGAGAGAGAGACTGTTGTTCCATTAACAATTTTGATTCTCATTTTATTTATTTTTTTATATTGTAAGTATCCAAAGTAAGCTTTGGCAATATGTACATTGTTATGTCATGCCAATAAAGCAAATTGAATTGAGAGAAACAGAGAGAAAGAGAGAGACAGTGAGAAAAATCAAAATCATGAACCAATCAAAGGCCTCATAAATTCAACATTGGAAAAACGAAACAAAACCCCAAAGCCGACTAAATTGCTATCTGGCCCTAAACAGAGAATATGAATTGTCTGATTATCTCTGCTCTGTCAGAGATACGAAGCAGAGACAGATCCTTACCAAGTACAGGCTGAGTGACCAATTGTCAATAGAAACCAGCAGATATAAAAAGACATGGCTTCTCAAAGAGGAGAGTGTATGTGGTCACTGTACGACAGGGGAGGTAGAGACAGAGATGCACTTTCTCCTTTAATGTGAGAAATATTACTCGCCAAATATTCATTATTCACAGAATTACTACATTTATGCCAAATTGTAACTTATTAGCTGTTTATATTTTTACTACTGACTGTCAGCATTTTATTTTAATTTTGTAATTTTTTATTATTAACTACCATTTAATATTATTATTCATCATTATTTTATTACAATGTATGTTGTATTATATATATTGAATACATTGTTGCTTTAGAGAGAGAGAGAGAGAGAGAGAGAGAGAGAGAGAGAGAGAGAGAGAGAGAGAGAGAGAGAGAGAGAGAGAGAGAGAGAGAGAGAGAGAGAGAGAGAGAGAGAGAGAGAGAGAGAGAGAGAGAGAGAGAGAGAGAGAGAGAGAGAGAGAGAGAGAGATGTTCACCCATGACTGCGTGGCCACGCACGCCTCCAACTCAATCATCAAGTCTACAGGGAGGAGGTGAGGGCCCTCGGAGTGTGGTGTCAGGAAAATAACCTCACACTCAACGTCAACAAAACTAAGGAGATGATTGTGGACTTCAGGAAACAGCAGAGGGAACACCCCCCTATCCACATCGATGGAACAGTAGTGGAGAGGGTAGTAAGTTTTAAGTTCCTCGGCATACACATCACAGACAAACTGAATTGGTCCACCCACACAGACAGCATCGTGAAGAAGGCGCAGCAGCGCCTCTTCAACCTCAGGAGGCTTAAGAAATTCGGCTTGTCACCAAAAGCACTCACAAACTTCTACAGATGCAAAATCGAGAGCATCCTGTCGGGCTGTATCACCGCCTGGTACAGCAACTGCTCCGCCCACAACCGTAAGGCTCTCCAGAGGGTAGTGAGGTCTGCACAACGCATCACCGGGGGCAAACTACCTGCCCTCCAGGACACCTACACCACCCGATGTCACAGGAAGGCCATAAAGATCATCAAGGACAACAACCACCCGAGCCACTGCCTGTTCACCCCGCTATCATCCAGAAGGCGAGGTCAGTACAGGTGCATCAAAGCTGGGACCGAGAGACTGAAAAACAGCTTCTATCTCAAGGCCATCAGACTGTTAAACAGCCACCACTAACATTGAGTGGCTGCTGCCAACACACTGACTCAACTCCAGCCACTTTAATAATGGGAATTGATGGGAAATGATAAAAAATATATCACTAGCCACTTTAAACAATGCTACCTAATATAATGTTTACATACCCTACATTATTCATCTCATATGTATACGTATATACTGTACTCTATATCATCTACTGCATCCTTATGTAATACATGTATCACTAGCCACTTTAACTATGCCACTTTGTTTACATACTCATCTCATATGTTATACTGTACTCGATACCATCTACTGCATCTTGCCTATGCTGCTCTGTACCATCACTCATTCATAGATCTTTATGTACATATTCTTTATCCCCTTACACTTGTGTCTATAAGGTAGTAGTTTTGGAATTGTTAGCTAGATTACTTGTTGGTTATTACTGCATTGTCGGAACTAGAAGCACAAGCATTTCGCTACACTCGCACTAACATCTGCTAACCATGTGTATGTGACAAATAAAATTGGATTTGATTTGATTTGATTTTGAGAGCGAGAGAGAGAGAGACAGAGAGAGAGACAGAGAGAGAGAGAGAGAGACAGAGAGACAGAGAGAGACAGACAGAGAGAGAGTGAGAGAGAGACATAGACAGAGAGAGAGAGAGAGAGAGTGAGAGAGAGAGAGAGAGAGACATAGACAGAGAGAGAGACAGAGAGAGAGACAGAGAGAGAGACAGAGAGAGAGAGAGAGAGAGAGATTTGATATTTCCACAGGAAGGACAAGCTCTTCAGTTCACACTATCACATTCGGCAACTGACTGACAGCTTCCAGTGATGGTATACACAACACACACTCTCACTCACACACACACACTCACACACATGTCAAGGAGCGACAGAGCGAGGAACTGCTTAGATAAGGAGAAGGAAACTGAAAAAAGGAAACTGATACTCATCTTCAGTTGACTTAGAAACTATTACATGATTTGGCCTCTTGATCTCTCTCTACTTTTCCTCTCTATCTTTCTCTCTCTCCCCCCTTTCTTTCTACCTCTCTCTCTCTCCCTCCTCCCTCTCTCTCTCACCCCTTTTATTCCACATCTCTCTCTCTCCCTCCTCCATCTCTCCCCTTTCTTTCCACCTCTCTCTCTCCCCTCTCCCTCTCCCTCTCTCTCTCCTCTCTCTCTCCCTCTCTCTCTTCATCTCTCTCCCCCTTTCATTCCACCTCTCTCTCTTCTTCCTTTCTTTCTCTCTCTCCTGCTCTCTCTCTCCTATATATCTCCCACCTCTACCTCTTCTTCCTTTCTTTCTCTCTCCCTCCTCTCTCTCTCCTATATATCTCCCACCTCTACCTCTCTCTCTCCCTCCTCTACCTCTCTCTCCCTCACCCTCCTCTACATATACACCTCTCTCTCTCCCTCCTCTACCTCTCTCTCCCTCACCCTCCTCTACATATACACCTCTCTCTCTCCCTCCTCTACCTCTCTCTCCCTCACCCTCCTCTACATATACACCTCTCTCTCTCCTCTACCTCTCTCTCCCTCACCCTCCTCTACATATACACCTCTCTCTCCCTCCTCTACCTCTCTCTCCCTCACCCTCCTCTACATATACACCTCTCTCTCTCCCTCCTCTACCGCTCTCTCCCTCACCCTCCTCTACATATACACCTCTCTCTCTCCTCTACCTCTCCCTCTCTCCTCTACCTCTCTCTCTCTCTCCTCTACCTCTCTCTCCTCTCTCTCTCTCCCTCAGTGTAAGACAGTGAACAGAGGAGTTTGTAGCATATTCAAAACATTGGCATAACACTTGGTGAAACTTTCAGTAAAAGTGAATAGTGTGTTTAACTATTGGGAGAAATAACAGGATGAAGGAAGAGATAGCCTAACCAGAGAGGGTTTTTATCTCCCTGGAGAAAACCGATCATTTTCCTTTCTCCTGTGACTGGGTAAACAAAGACCTGTGACATCTTGCCATGTAGCAGGAGCTCCTTCAACGTGACTCCCACTGACCTCCCGTTAATGGTTTATATTTGTGTCTGTTGCTCAACTGTCAAAACAGCTGACACAACAATGTGACACAACAATGTGACACAACAATGTGACACAACAATGTAGTGAGTCATAAGAGTGTTGACCATTGAGTTACCACGGCAACACCTCTGTACTGTGGTTGACTACTGTTATGTTACGTCTGTGTTATAATTGTCAAATCAAATCAATCAAATGTTATTTTTCATGTGTAGCGAATAAAACAGGTGTAGGTAGACCTTACCGTTAAATGCTAATTTACAAGCCCTTAACCAACCATGCCGTTTTTTTTAAGTAAGAAAATATTTGCTTTAAAAAATATATATACTTTAACCTATCAAATATAAACTCCCAGTAATTGATTTGGTATTTACCAACATTTCAGCATCACTTTGCCTTCTTCAGGGTGACTTTAAAAAAAACTACAAAATAGAATAAAGTGAAGTTTTTTTTTAAATAACACAATAAAATAATAATAATGAGACTATATACAGGAGGTACCACTACAGAGTCAGTGTGGAGACTATATACAGGAGGTACCACTACAGAGTCAGTGTGGAGACTATATACAGGAGGTACCACTACAGAGTCAGTGTGGAGACTATATACAGGAGGTACCACTACAGAGTCAGTGTGGAGACTATATACAGGAGGTACCGGTACTGAGTCAGTGTGGAGGCTATATACAGGAGGTACCACTACAGAGTCAGTGTGGAGACTATATACAGGAGGTACCACTACAGAGTCAATGTGGAGACTATATACAGGAGGTACCACTACAGAGTCAGTGTGGAGACTATATACAGGAGGTACCGGTACTGAGTCAGTGTGGAGGCTATATACAGGAGGTACCACTACAGAGTCAGTGTGGAGACTATATACAGGAGGTACCACTACAGAGTCAATGTGGAGACTATATACAGGAGGTACCACTACAGAGTCAGTGTGGAGACTATATACAGGAGGTACCGGTACTGAGTCAGTGTGGAGGCTATATACAGGAGGTACCACTACAGAGTCAGTGTGGAGACTATATACAGGAGGTACCACTACAGAGTCAATGTGGAGACTATATACAGGAGGTACCGGTACTGAGTCAGTGTGGAGGCTATATACAGGGGGTACCACTACAGAGTCAGTGTGGAGACTATATACAGGAGGTACCGGTACTGAGTCAGTGTGGAGGCTATATACAGGGGGTACCGGTACTGAGTCAGTGTGGAGGCTATATACAGGAGGTACCACTACAGAGTCAGTGTGGAGACTATATACAGGAGGTACCACTACAGAGTCAGTGTGGAGACTATATACAGGAGGTACCACTACAGAGTCAGTGTGGAGACTATATACAGGAGGTACCACTACAGAGTCAGTGTGGAGACTATATACAGGAGGTACCGGTACTGAGTCAGTGTGGAGGCTATATACAGGAGGTACCACTACAGAGTCAGTGTGGAGACTATATACAGGAGGTACCACTACAGAGTCAGTGTGGAGACTATATACAGGAGGTACCACTACAGAGTCCGTGTGGAGACTATATACAGGAGGTACCACTACAGAGTCAGTGTGGAGACTATATACAGGAGGTACCGGTACTGAGTCAGTGTGGAGGCTATATACAGGGGGTACCGGTACTGAGTCAATGTGGAGGCTATATACAGGAGGTACCACTACAGAGTCAATGTGGAGACTATATACAGGAGGTACCACTACAGAGTCAGTGTGGAGACTATATACAGGAGGTACCACTACAGAGTCAGTGTGGAGACTATATACAGGAGGTACCGGTACTGAGTCAGTGTGGAGGCTATATACAGGGGGTACCGGTACTGAGTCAATGTGGAGGCTATATACAGGGGGTACCGGTACTGAGTCAGTGTGGAGGCTATATACAGGGGGTACCGGTACTGAGTCAGTGTGGAGACTATATACAGGAGGTACCACTACAGAGTCAATGTGGAGACTATATACAGGGGGGTACCGGTACTGAGTCAGTGTGGAGGCTATATACAGGGGGTACCGGTACTGAGTCAGTGTGGAGGCTATATACAGGGGGTACCGGTACTGAGTCAGTGTGGAGACTATATACAGGGGGTACCGGTACTGAGTCAGTGTGGAGGCTATATACAGGGGGTACCGGTACTGAGTCAGTGTGGAGGCTATATACAGGGGGTACCGGTACTGAGTCAGTGTGGAGACTATATACAGGGGGTACCGGTACTGAGTCAGTGTGGAGGCTATATACAGGGGGTACCGGTACTGAGTCAGTGTGGAGGCTATATACAGGGGGTACCGGTACTGAGTCAGTGTGGAGGCTATATACAGGGGGTACCGGTACTGAGTCAGTGTGGAGGCTATATACAGGGGGTACCGGTACTGAGTCAGTGTGGAGGCTATATACAGGGGGTACCGGTACTGAGTCAGTGTGGAGGCTATATACAGGGGGTACCGGTACAGAGTCAGTGTGGAGGCTATATAGCGGGGGTACCGGTACTGAGTCAGTGTGGAGGCTATATACAGGGGGTACCGGTACTGAGTCAGTGTGGAGGCTATATACAGGGGGTACCGGTACTGAGTCAGTGTGGAGGCTATATACAGGGGGTACCGGTACTGAGTCAGTGTGGAGGCTATATACAGGGGGTACCGGTACAGAGTCAGTGTGGAGGCTATATACAGGGGGTACCACTACAGAGTCAGTGTGGAGGCTATATACAGGGGGTACCGGTACTGAGTCAGTGTGGAGGCTATATACAGGGGGTACCGGTACTGAGTCAGTGTGGAGGCTATATACAGGGGGTACCGGTACTGAGTCAGTGTGGAGGCTATATACAGGGGGTACCGGTACTGAGTCAGTGTGGAGGCTATATACAGGGGGTACCGGTACTGAGTCAGTGTGGAGGCTATATACAGGGGGTACCGGTACTGAGTCAGTGTGGAGGCTATATACAGGGGGTACCGGTACTGAGTCAGTGTGGAGGCTATATACAGGGGGTACCGGTACTGAGTCAGTGTGGAGGCTATATACAGGGGGTACCGGTACTGAGTCAGTGTGGAGGCTATATACAGGGGGTACCGGTACTGAGTCAGTGTCATGCTATGTAATGTTATTAGACCAACACAAAGACAACATTATGAATTGAAAATCTTTGTCATTCATGACTGACGTTCCATTCTGCAATTGGAGAGTTGCTGAACTTACAATCTCATTATTGTCATACCAACATAGTAAATCACAAGTGTCCAATCTGAGTTACCATGGCACTTCACTGTGAGTTACCATGGCACTTCACTGTGAGTTACCATGGCACTTCACTGTGAGTTACCATGGCACTTCACTCTGAGTTACCATGGCACTTCACTCTGAGTTACCATGGCACTTCACTGTGAGTTACCATGGCACTTCACTGTGAGGTATCATGGCACTTCACTGTGAGTTACCATGGCAGTTCACTGTGAGTTGCCATGAACTTCACTGTGAGTTACCATGGCACTTCACTGTGAGTTACCATGACACTTCATTGTGAGTTGCCATGGCACTTCACTGTGAGTTGCCATGGCACTTCTATAATCTACTGTGGTTGACCTGTTATTCCACCAGCAGCACCACATGAAAAGTGTTTCTCTATGTCTGACTGTAGACATCATGACTGAGGTTCCACTCTCCAACTGAGAGCTGCTTAACTTACAATATATTTTTCACAGGAAATACATTTCTTCTGTTCTGTGTGTTCAGTCTCTGGTAGCTGCCTTGGTTTGGTTTGGCTTGGTTTGGCTTGGTTTGGTTTGGCTTGGTTTGGCTTGGTTTGGCTTGGTTTGGCTTGGTTTGGTTTGGCTTGGTTTGGTTTGGCTTAGTTTGGTTTGGCTTAGTTTGGTTTGGTTTGGCTTGGTTTGGCTTGGTTTGGCTTGGTTTGGTTTGGCTTGGTTTGGTTTGGCTTGGTTTGGTTTGGTTTGGCTTGGTTTGGTTTGGTTTGGCTTGGTTTGGCTTGGTTTGGCTGAACTCAAGCCAACAGGGCAGTGCAGAAACAGAGGTCGACAGCCTCAGACAGAACTGCTGTCACTTTTATTAGGTCCCAAATTGCACCCTATTGTGCACTACTTTAGACCTGAGCCCTATTCCCTATATAGTGCACTACTGTTGACCAGATCCCTATGGCACCCTATTCCCTATATAGTTTACTACTGTTGACCAGATCCCTATGGCACCCTATTCCCTATATAGTACACTACTGTTGACCAGAGCCCTATGGCACCCTATTCCCTATATAGTGCACTACATGTTGACCAGATCCCTATGACACCCTATTCCCTATATAGTGCACTACTGTTGACCAGAGCCCTATTCCCTATATAGTGCACTACTGTTGACCAGAGCCCTATTCCCTATATAGTGCACTACTGTTGACCTGAGCCCTATTCCCTATATAGTGCACTACTGTTGACCAGAGCCCTATTCCCTATATAGTGCACTACTGTTGACCAGAGCCCTATTCCCTATATAGTGCACTACTGTTGACCTGAGCCCTATTCCCTATATAGTGCAGTACTGTTGACCAGAGCCCTATTCCCTATATAGTGCACTACTGTTGACCATGCGGAATAGGATGCCATTTGGGACATCAAATCGTGCATCGCGTGCTGTGCTTCTATTTCTATTTGAATTAACATCTATCGGTGACACTGCCCTCGTCACGTTCATCGAATAAACTTTCTAAATCTGTAATCATGCGCGCTGTCGATATTCGCAATAGCCTATAGCTCGTGTCGCACCAAGTGACTTGGCGACAAAGTATACCGGTTGGGTTGCCACTGTGACACAATGTTGTGGCACGCGCAGCGTTTCCAGTGGCCGCTGATGAAGTGTGGCCCATACCTTAAGGAATATAGACAATAGACTACTGTTTTGTACCATGAGTGGAATATGAGTAGGGGTTAAAAAACACAAGTCAAAAGACAGAGTGAGAAAGCGGGAGAGTCCTATTTTGTAAACAACCGTTGAAAGCTGCAGAATGCACGGTTATGGCTAAGAAACGCACACAAGTGATGTTATCGTCACCCTTTACAGTATAAACATAGCATGATTTCTTTCCTCCACCATGTCCAAGTTACCTCAAACAATAACTGGCGATTATGAATCTCTCTCCCACACATTCTCAACTAAAAGTTGACCTCAGTGAGTTGAGCTCACTCCTACGGCCACACAAGTTATATAAAATTATACAGTGTGATTAATTTCTTACTCTTTGGCGGTGGCTTTTTGGAGAGCGCGGTGATGTGCCGTTGTAAACTAATCACCTTGCCCTCGAGCGTTTCCGACCGGAGACAGACAGACACGAGCTCGCCCTCGAGCTCTTCCAAGATGCTGACGGACTGTCGGGATAAATCCGAGAGCTGTCGGAGCACCGAACACAGAGAGAACCCGCACACGTCCACCAAGTCCCCGAAATTCGCATTTGGCCTCTTCGTGTCGTTTCTACAGACATCCTTGGGAACTAGCGTGCGCTTGTAGAAGGGCATTTTCCTTCCACACGCGCAAACCCAGTCGAAATATTATCCTCCTAAAGAAGCGTGTAATCCGTGCGGCAACCTCTGTTATTGTTTTTGAAGAGGAGCTGTAGTAAGAGTTGTTGCGAGTCCAGTGCGTTCATTTTTTTTTGCATTGTGATTGACTGTACACGACGCGGTGCTCTCCGCCTCGACACACCAGTATGGGCTAGGGTTGTTTGTCTCTGGTCTTCCCGAAGCGAAACCTGCTGCGGGGAGGAGGAAGAGGAATCAAATCCTCTGGTCTGATCTGAGGACAGCAAGACGTCACCCGACCCCGCACGTTGCAAAGATACTCTGGAACTTGAGACTATGTAAACTATTTGACTGATTATCTCAACTTTTTAGGCGCCTTTTAACTAATGCCACTTATATATAGAGGCAACCTCTCCATCTATCTCACATCAAGTGCAAGATAGAGGCCTATTTTTATTAGATACATAGACCTATCTATGTAGGCCGAGGCTATATCACCAATTTGGTCATACTTCCATGATTGAATACAACTAGTAACTGGTGCCATCTAAGGAGGTCTTCTCAACATCTCTCCATCACATTCCTGTCTGCACGCACACACACACACACACACACACTCACTCACTCACTCACTCACTCACACACTCACACACTCCCTCCCTCCTCCGTTCATGGCAAATACTGACCCTCTGACCCTTATAGATGAAAGAAAACACCAATATAATCCAGTTGCTCTCTCTCCATTTATCTCTCTCTCTCCATTTATCTCTCTCTCTCCATTTATCTCTGTCTCTCTCCATTTATCTCTGTCTCTCTCCATTTATCTCTCTCTCTCCATTTATCTCTCTCTCTCCATTTATCTCTGCCTCTCTCCATTTATCTCTTTCTCTCTCCATTTATCTCTCTCTCTCCATTTATCTCTCTCTCTCCATTTATCTCTGTCTCTCTCCATTTATCTCTGTCTCTCTCCATTTATCTCTCTCTCTCCATTTATCTCTGTCTCTCTCCATTTATCTCTGTCTCTCTCCATTTATCTCTGTCTCTCTCCATTTATCTCTGTCTCTCTCCATTTATCTCTGTCTCTCTCCATTTATCTCTGTCTCTCTCCATTTATCTCTTTCTCTCTCCATTTCTCTCTCACCATTTATCTCTTTCTCACCATTTATCTCTTTCTCCATTTCTCTCTCTCTTGTCACGGCCGTGAAAAGAAGAGGACCAAGGTGCAGCGTGGTGAGTGTACATTTTCTCTTTATTTGGTAGACAGCTGTCCCTGGTAACGATAGACAGCTGTCCCTGATTGAGAACCCTACCAGGCCAAAACAAAGAAATACAAATAATAGAGTATAGAATACCCACCCCGACTCACACCCTGACCAAACCAAAATAGAGACATAAACAGGATCTCTAAGGTCATGGCGTGACAGTGGATCATCACTGGAGGCTTCTTGCCATGGCTCATCACTGGAGGCTTCGTTCTTGGCAGAGGCACCGGATACACTGGGCTGTGGAGGTGCACTGGCGGTCTGGATGCCTCTACCCATTTCTCTTCCTCACCATTTCTCTCTCTCTCCATTTCTCTTCCTCACCATTTATCTCTCTCTCAATTTCTCTCTCAATTTCTCCCTTTCTCTCTCTACTCTCTTTCTCCATTTCTCTCGCTCTCCATTTCTCTCTCTCTCGCAATTTCTTTCTTTCTCTCTCTCTCCATTTCCCTCTCTCTCCATTTTTCTTTCTCTCCATTTCCCACTCTCGTTCTCCATTTCTTTCTCTCTCCTCTAGTCTCTCTGTTCTCTCTCCCTTTCTCATGCTCTCTCTCAGTGATGGAACAATAAGCTTTATGGGTCAGAGAGGAGTTTTCACAGCTGTACTTAGACAAGCATGGATAGAATGTTGGAAAAACTGTAATTCACCGTATATAATACACAGGAACACACTTCAGCAACTCTCCACTGTGACTCTCTCTTTCTCTTTGACCCCCTCACATCTCTCTCTTTCTCTTTGACCCCCTCACCCTTCCCATCTCTCTTTCTCTTTGACCCCCTCACCCCTCCCATCTCCCATCTCTCTCTTTCTCTTTGACCCCCTCACACCTCCCATCTCTCTCTTTCTCTTTGACCCCCTCACCCCTCCCCCCTCCCATCTCTCTCTTTCTCTTTGACCCCCTCACCCCTCCCATCTCTCTCTTTCTCTTTGACCCCCTCACCCCTCCCATCTCTCTCTTTCTCTTTGACCCCCTCACCCTTCCCATCTCTCTCTTTCTCTTTGACCCCCTCACCCTTCCCATCTCTCTCTTTCTCTTTGACCCCCTCACATCTCTCTCTTTTTCTCCCTCTCTCCCCCTCTGACCCACATTCCCTTCTTTCTCTCCACTCCAACTCTCTACTCTCTTTTCCTCTCTATATCAACTGTGAACTCCCCTCCTACACTAAAGGAGCACATCTCGTCCCCCTCAGCCATCCCCAGCCCAGCAACAGTCCCCCCAGTCCCAACAATCCCCCCAATCCCACCATCCCCCCAGTCCCAACAATCCCACCATCCCCCCAATCCCAACATCCCCCCCAGTCCCAGCAATCCCCAAGTCACAACAATCCCCCCAGTCCCAGCAACCCCCCCAATCCCAGCAACCCCCCCAGTCCCAGCAATCCCCCCAGTCCCACCATCTCCCCCGTCCCAGCAATCCCCCAAGTCCCAACAATAACACCAGCCCAGCCACAATACCCCAAGTCCCAACAATCCCCCCATCCCCCCAGTCCCAACAATCCCCCCAATCCCAACAGTCCCCCAAGTCCCAACAATCCCCCAGTCCCAGCAATCCCCCCAATCCCAACAATCCCCCCAGTCCCAGCAATCCCCCAATCCCACCATCCCCCCAGTCCCAGCAATCCCCCCAATCCCAACAATCCCCCATGTCCCAACAATAACACCAGCCCAGCCACTATACCCCAATTCCCAACAATAACACCAGCCCAGCCACAATCCCCTAAATCCCAAAGATAACACCAGCCCAGCCACAATCCCATACTGCCGGGCCTACAGTATTCGGCGGGGGCTACAGTATTCAGCAGGGGCTATATGGCTGGGACTACTGTATACTGCTGGTGCTACAGTGTACAACTGGGGCTACAGTATACTGCTGGGGCTATATGGCTGGGGCTACAGTATTTGGCTGGGGCTATACTGTATCCCCAGCAGTATACTGCAGCCCCAGTCGTACACTGTAGCCCCAGTCGTACACTGTAGCCCCAGCAGTATACTGTAGCCCCAGTCGTACACTGTAGCCCCAGCAGTATACTGTAGCACCAGCAGTATACTGTAGCCCCAGCAGTATACTGTAGTCCCAGCAGTATACTGTAGCCCCAGCCATATAGCCCCAGCAGTATACTGTAGCCCCAGCCATATAGCCCCAGCAGTATACTGTAGCCCCAGCAGTATACTGTAGCACCAGCAGTATACTGTAGCCCCAGTCGTACACTGTAGCCCCAGCAGTATACTGTAGCCCCAGCCATATAGCCCCAGTCGTACACTGTAGCCCCAGCAGTATACTGTAGCCCCAGAAGTATACTGTAGCCGCATTAGAATACTGTATCCACAGTCGTATACTGTAGCCCCAGCAGTATAGCCCCAGCAGTATACTGTAGCCCCAGCAGTATACTGTAGCCCCAGCAGTATACTGTAGCCCCAGCAGTATACTGTAGCCCCAGCCATATAGCCCCAGCAGTATACTGTATCCCCAGCAGTATACTGTAGCCCCAGCAGTATACTGTAGCCCCAGCCATATAGCCCCAGCCATATACTGTAGCCCCAGCAGTATACTGTAGCTCCAGCCGTATACTGTAGCCCCAGCAGTATCCTGTAGCCCCAGCAGTATACTGTAGCCCCAGCAGTATACTGTAGCACCAGCAGTATACTGTAGCACCAGCAGTATACTGTAGTCCCAGCCATATAGCCCCAGCAGTATACTGTATCCCCAGCAGTATACTGTAGCCCCAGCAGTATACTGTAGCCCCAGCCATATAGCCCCAGCCATATACTGTAGCCCCAGCAGTATACTGTAGCCCCAGCCATATAGCCCCAGCAGTATACTGTAGCCCCAGCAGTATACTGTAGCCCCAGCAGTATACTGTAGCACCAGCAGTATACTGTAGCACCAGCCATATAGCCCCAGCAGTATACTGTAGCCCCAGCCATATAGCCCCAGCAGTATACTGTAGCCCCAGCCATGTAGCCCCAGCAGTATACTGTAGCCCCAGCAGTATACTGTAGCCCCAGCCATATAGCCCCAGCAGTATACTGTAGCCCCAGCAGTATACTGTAGCCCCAGTCGTACACTGTAGCCACAGCAGTATACTGTAGCCCCAGCCATATAGCCCCAGCAGTATACTGTAGCCCCAGCCATATAGCCCCAGCAGTATACTGTAGCCCCAGCAGTATACTGTAGCTCCAGCCGTATACTGTAGCCCCAGCAGTATACTGTAGCCCCAGCAGTATACTGTAGCCCCAGCAGTATACTGTAGCACCAGCAGTATACTGTAGCACCAGCAGTATACTGTAGTCCCAGCAGTATACTGTAGCCCCAGCCATATAGCCCCAGCAGTATACTGTAGCCCCAGCAGTATACTGTAGCCCCAGCCATATAGCCCCAGCTGTATACTGTAGCCCCAGCAGTATACTGTAGCACCAGCAGTATACTGTAGCCCCAGCAGTATACTGTAGCCCCAGCAGTATACTGTAGCCCCAGCAGTATACTGTAGCCCCAGCCATATAGCCCCAGCAGTATACTGTAGCCCCAGCCATATAGCCCCAGCAGTATACTGTAGCCCCAGCAGTATACTGTAGCCCCAGCCATATAGCCCCAGCTGTATACTGTAGCCCCAGCAGTATACTGTATCCCCAGCCGTATAGCCCCAGCAGTATACTGTATCCCCAGCAGTATACTGTATCCCCAGCAGTATTTATTTTATTTTACCTTTATTTTACTAGGCAAGTCAGTTAAGAACAAATTCTTATTTTCAATGACAGCCTAGGAACAGTGGGTTAACTGCCTGTTCAGGGGCAGAACGACAGATTTGTACCTTGTCAGCTCGGGGATTTGAACTTGCAACCTTCCGGTTACTAGTCCAACGCTCTAACCACTAGGCTACCCTGCCGCCCCATGTAGCCCCAGCAGTATACTGTAGCCCCAGCAGTATACTGTAGCCCCAGCCATATAGCCCCAGCAGTATACTGTAGCCCCAGCAGTATACTGTAGCCACAGCAGTATACTGTAGCCCTAGCAGTATACTGTAGTCCCAGCTGTATACTGTAGCCCCAGCAGTATACTGTAGCCCCAGCAGTATACTGTATCCCCAGCAGTATACTGTATCCCCAGCAGTATACTGTAGCCCCAGCCATATAGCCCCAGCAGTATACTGTAGCCCCAGCAGTATACTGTAGCCCCAGCAGTATACTGTAGCTCCAGCAGTATACTGTAGCCCCAGCAGTATACTGTATCCCCAGTCGTATACTGTATCCCCAGCAGTATACTGTAGCCCCAGCCATATGCTGTAGCCCCAGCCATGTGCCGTAGATGCAGTTTATGCAGTCTGTCTGTGTTTTGACTATAAGGGACTAAGGGAGAGAGCGAGAGAGAGGTTGGGGACGTAAAGAGAGGTGTCTCAGAAATAGGGAGAAAAAAGGAGAGAGAAAGGGGGGGGGGCATGGTCTTTTTTGGCACCATTGAAAACATCAACAGCGGAGCGAGAGAGAGGGAACAAGAAATACAGAGAGTGGGATAGTTATTGGAAGGAGAAGGTAGGCTCCGTCATACAACACCATGTACAGTAGTCTGATCATGTTTCCCACGGCTTCTGATGGGATTTCCATAAACAGTGACCACATGAACACACTAACGCACTAACACACACACACACACACCATCCATCTGTCCATCACATGATGGAAGCGCAATTGATTGGAAACATCTGTCCCCAACCCTTCCCTCCTTCCATGACTGTGTTCATTGTTTCTCGGCATGCCCAACCCACTTCATTGCTCTAACGTATGAGCTCAAAACTCTTCCAGAATCACTCCATCCCCCTCCTCCTTTTCTTCATCTCTACCACCCTCACAGTATTATTGTGCTTTTCTTTGAATTCATGTTACTTATTTCTGTATGGCCCATTATCCCTCTGCCAAATGTACCCGTTTAAAGCGAACCTGGGTTCAAGTACTATTTGAAATAATTTCAAATACTTTATCTGTGCTTGATTGAGCTTATCTGGCTTAATTGACCAACAGAATAGTCCCACAACTCTAAACCCCACCCACCTGGCATTCCAGGCAGGCTAAAGGAAACACTTAAAAGATTTCAAATAGTATTTGAGCCCAGGTCTGGTCAAAAGCTGACTGGGTCTCTGGTGAATCCAAGTTCTGTTCTGTTCACATCAAATAGGTTGTTTTCTTTCTGTAGCCAGGACCAGAGCAGAGCAGGAGCCTGGCCAAGCTCACATTACACCCTTCAAACGGTGTGTGTGTGTGTGTGTGTACAGTTCTGCATCTCAAAAGAGAGGAGGATATTTCTGAGTATTACTTACCCTTTGTCCCTAGAAACAATGTCAATAAAGTTTAGAATGAAGAAACACAGGAGAGAAGCACTTCTTTGGTTTATAGTTAATCCATGAGGAGCTCTTTGATCAGGGGATAAAACACTATAAAGAAAAAAGGAGTTGATGCTGGACAGTAAACAATGCTGGAACTGCCTTTTGTACAACAAACTTCCAGAAGTAAAGTTTGGAACGACTTCAAGCATCAAAGCCTGTGATCAGAACATCCAAAACGGTCAGTTATATTGAGTAGGTAGGTGGCAGGTAAATGAATGCTGGAACTGAATGATAAGTCACTCACACAAGTTCAGTTGAGACTAGACAAAGCTAATATAAATTACACAGCCGCATAGATTTCATTCAAACAAATGCACATATTCCCCCAATCTCTAGTGTCAGACGATAGAATCTCTAGTGTCAGACGGTAGAATCTCTAGTGTCAGACGATAGAATCTCTAGTGTCAGACGGTAGAATCCCTAGTGTCAGACGATAGAATCTCTAGTGTCAGACGGTAGAATCTCTAGTGTCAGACGGTAGAATCTCTAGTGTCAGACGGTAGAATCTCTAGTGTCAGACGGTAGAATCTCTAGTGTCAGACGGTAGAATCTCTAGTGTCAGACGATAGAATCTCTAGTGTCAGACGGTAGAATCTCTAGTGTCAGACGGTAGAATCTCTAGTGTCAGACGGTAGAATCTCTAGTGTCAGACGGTAGAATCTCTAGTGTCAGACGGTAGAATCTCTAGTGTCAGACGGTAGAATCTCTAGTGTCAGACGGTAGAATCTCTAGTGTCAGACGGTAGAATCTCTAGTGTCAGACGGTAGAATCTCTAGTGTCAGACGGTAGAATCTCTAGTGTCAGACGGTAGAATCTCTAGTGTCAGACGGTAGAATCTCTAGTGTCAGACGGTAGAATCTCTAGTGTCAGACGGTAGAATCCCTAGTGTCAGACGGTAGAATCCCTAGTGTCAGACGGTAGAATCCCTAGTGTCAGACGGTAGAATCCCTAGTGTCAGACGGTAGAATCTCTAGTGTCAGACGGTAGAATCCCTAGTGTCAGACGGTAGAATCTCTAGTGTCAGACGGTAGAATCTCTAGTGTCAGACGGTAGAATCTCTAGTGTCAGACGGTAGAATCTCTAGTGTCAGACGGTAGAATCTCTAGTGTCAGACGGTAGAATCTCTAGTGTCAGACGGTAGAATCTCTAGTGTCAGACGGTAGAATCTCTAGTGTCAGACGGTAGAATCTCTAGTGTCAGACGGTAGAATCTCTAGTGTCAGACGGTAGAATCTCTAGTGTCAGACGGTAGAATCTCTAGTGTCAGACGGTAGAATCTCTAGTGTCAGACGGTAGAATCTCTAGTGTCAGACGGTAGAATCTCTAGTGTCAGACGGTAGAATCCCTAGTGTCAGACGGTAGAATCCCTAGTGTCAGACGGTAGAATCCCTAGTGTCAGACGGTAGAATCCCTAGTGTCAGACGGTAGAATCCCTAGTGTCAGACGGTAGAATCTCTAGTGTCAGACGGTAGAATCTCTAGTGTCAGACGGTAGAATCTCTAGTGTCAGACGGTAGAATCTCTAGTGTCAGACGGTAGAATCTCTAGTGTCAGACGGTAGAATCTCTAGTGTCAGACGGTAGAATCTCTAGTGTCAGACGGTAGAATCTCTAGTGTCAGACGGTAGAATCTCTAGTGTCAGACGGTAGAATCACTAGTGTCAGACGGTAGAATCACTAGTGTCAGACGGTAGAATCTCTAGTGTCAGACGGTAGAATCCCTAGTGTCAGACGGTAGAATCCCTAGTGTCAGACGGTAGAATCCCTTGTGTCAGACGGTAGAATCCCTAGTGTCAGACGGTAGAATCTCTAGTGTCAGACGGTAGAATCCCTAGTGTCAGACGGTAGAATCCCTAGTGTCAGACGGTAGAATCCCTAGTGTCAGACGGTAGAATCCCTAGTGTCAGACGGTAGAATCCCTAGTGTCAGACGGTAGAATCTCTAGTGTCAGACGGTAGAATCTCTAGTGTCAGACGGTAGAATCTCTAGTGTCAGACGGTAGAATCTCTAGTGTCAGACGGTAGAATCTCTAGTGTCAGACGGTAGAATCTCTAGTGTCAGACGGTAGAATCTCTAGTGTCAGACGGTAGAATCTCTAGTGTCAGACGGTAGAATCTCTAGTGTCAGACGGTAGAATCTCTAGTGTCAGACG
The DNA here is from genome assembly GCF_002021735.2 of Oncorhynchus kisutch. NCBI lineage: Eukaryota > Metazoa > Chordata > Actinopteri > Salmoniformes > Salmonidae > Oncorhynchus > Oncorhynchus kisutch. Next base: position 11,650,540 of record NC_034189.2, on the reverse strand, counting down.
GTAGAATCTCTAGTGTCAGACGGTAGAATCTCTAGTGTCAGACGGTAGAATCCCTAGTGTCAGACGGTAGAATCCCTAGTGTCAGACGGTAGAATCCCTAGTGTCAGACGGTAGAATCCTAGTGTCAGACGGTAGAATCCCTAGTGTCAGACGGTAGAATCTCTAGTGTCAGACGGTAGAATCTCTAGTGTCAGACGGTAGAATCTCTAGTGTCAGACGGTAGAATCTCTAGTGTCAGACGGTAGAATCTCTAGTGTCAGACGGTAGAATCTCTAGTGTCAGACGGTAGAATCTCTAGTGTCAGACGGTAGAATCTCTAGTGTCAGACGGTAGAATCTCTAGTGTCAGACGGTAGAATCTCTAGTGTCAGACGGTAGAATCTCTAGTGTCAGACGGTAGAATCTCTAGTGTCAGACGGTAGAATCTCTAGTGTCAGACGGTAGAATCTCTAGTGTCAGACGGTAGAATCCCTAGTGTCAGACGGTAGAATCCCTAGTGTCAGACGGTAGAATCCCTAGTGTCAGACGGTAGAATCCCTAGTGTCAGACGGTAGAATCCCTAGTGTCAGACGGTAGAATCTCTAGTGTCAGACGGTAGAATCTCTAGTGTCAGACGGTAGAATCTCTAGTGTCAGACGGTAGAATCTCTAGTGTCAGACGGTAGAATCTCTAGTGTCAGACGGTAGAATCTCTAGTGTCAGACGGTAGAATCTCTAGTGTCAGACGGTAGAATCTCTAGTGTCAGACGGTAGAATCTCTAGTGTCAGACGGTAGAATCACTAGTGTCAGACGGTAGAATCACTAGTGTCAGACGGTAGAATCTCTAGTGTCAGACGGTAGAATCCCTAGTGTCAGACGGTAGAATCCCTAGTGTCAGACGGTAGAATCCCTTGTGTCAGACGGTAGAATCCCTAGTGTCAGACGGTAGAATCTCTAGTGTCAGACGGTAGAATCCCTAGTGTCAGACGGTAGAATCCCTAGTGTCAGACGGTAGAATCCCTAGTGTCAGACGGTAGAATCCCTAGTGTCAGACGGTAGAATCCCTAGTGTCAGACGGTAGAATCCCTAGTGTCAGACGGTAGAATCCCTAGTGTCAGACGGTAGAATCCCTAGTGTCAGACGGTAGAATCCCTAGTGTCATGACGGTAGAATCTCTAGTGTCAGACGGTAGAATCTCTAGTGTTAGACGGTAGAATCTCTAGTGTAGATAATTATTCCCTCTCAAATTTAGCCACACACACACACACTTCTTGTCCCTAAAATAAACCAGCCGAGGACATTGCTGTAGTGGTGTGTCAGAGATCATATGGTCAGTCATGTTGAGTTCCGTCCTGCCATCCATGCCCACCCGCCCCACAACACACACACACACACACACCATCTCCTGCAGGGTGTGTTGTGGTGTGTAGTGTCGACGTGAGTCCGTAGGCCAAGTTCCTGCTGGAGAATCAGGACGCTACACTAACTCTCACACACACAGACCGTGACACAGACACACTCTCTCTCAAACACAGTGACACACACACTTCCTTCCCTAGGCGAGTGTGCAGGCCAAGTGGGAGGAACAGGCCGTCTCTCAGCAGGGTCCATATGGCCTTCTGGAGGACTCAGGAACAGGAGAGAGGGAGGAAGGGATGAGGTGACCAGCCTCCTGAACAGAGAAGGGAGGAGGGAGGGAAAGAAGGAGGGTAGGAATGATAGAGGGAAGGATGGAGGGAGGGGGAGGGATGACCTGACCAGCCTCCTGAACAGAGAAGGGAGGAGGGAGGGATAGAAGGAGGGTAGGAATGATAGAGGGAAGGATGGAGGGTAGGGGGAGGGATGACCTGACCAGCCTCCTGAACAGAGAAGGGAGGAGGGAGGGATAGAAGGAGGGTAGGAATGATAGAGGGAAGGATGGAGGGAGGGGGGAGGTGACCAGCCTCCTGAACAGAAAAGGAGGGGGTGATGGGGCCATGGAGATGTCAGGAAGAGGGGATACGAGGGATGGCGAGACCAGCCACCTGAATAGGGAGGGAGGGAGGGAAAGAGAAGGGTTGACGGGCTCCAGCCGTCACACACTCTGGGTGCATTTCAATAGTCTAAAGTGGATCCCTACTGCAGCTCTTCTCTTTTCACTTAATATATAGAAAAAGCTAGACAGGTTAAGGTAAAATATAATCATACTGCTTTCATCGATATACCATGACGCCTGCATCCCAAACAGAATACCATTCCCTACATAGGGGCCATATCTGAAAGTAGTGTACCCTTCGATAGCCACCTTTCACTGAGTATACGCATGTGTATGCTACTGCAGAAGACTTTCGATATCTCTGGCACACCCCCTTCGAATCAGCTTTTGTTTTGTCAAAAAAAATATCCACACATTGCAAAACAATATGCAAATTTTTAAAAACATTTTATCTAGAAAATGTCTTGTACAACTAACTTAATTTGTTTTGATAATTTAAACACATTTATTTTGGGATGCACCCTGTAGAAGTTAGTTGCCTAATGATGCGCGAGTGGAGAATTTCCATCCACGTTCACACTCCGTCCTTGACTCCCTTTTTATAAATCAGTTATAAATCAGACCCGTCCGTAACTGCGCACGCGTGAATGAGCATTACAATTTAGACTGAAAAACTCACATCATTGACCTTTTGTGGTTGACAACGCCCTTATTTGCTGTATCGGAATTAGGCCAAGGCAGTTTCCTAAAGGAAATAGCAATGGAGAACTCGCTAAAAGGTCTATGGAGGTGTTGGCAGAACATTTGCGGCTGTGGGAAATAATGCGCACAAATATGCTGCACTGCCCGCAAATACTGAAACATTGCGCACTTAATGGTAGACAAACACTGCAATGCAAAAGAGCAAGTGCCTGTTCACTTGTTCAATTGTGTGTTAAAAAAAAACGCTTCCTTTGATGCAGAGCAAAATATTTAAAAATAGCCTATTCAGCTATGAAAATATGGCTATAAATTAAATATTTGAGAAATGAGAAAGTTACACTATTCCGACGAAAACTACAGACGTGACATAAAACCGTCGGTTCCACCGTTAAACACGCTCTCCGGATCCGATGGCAGAGCAAAAATACCTGAAATAGCTTATTTACTGTGACGTTGGTCCAATTACACGAGAAATGGAACGGCTGGTCCCCCGACCTGTTGGCTACTTCGTGACTATGAAACCATACGGTGACAGAAGGGATGAGGAATTGTACAATCTCCGTAACGCATTAGCCTAGGAAAGAGAAGTCCATTTTAAAAGTGGTTTGAAAACTTAAAAGTACAACGAAAGATTCTCACTAACGACAAATGATTGCATCTTATTAACCAGTTTTCCTTCTCATGAACAAGAGAGTGACCATCTTATCCCCGTTTTCACAAAACACTGGGCTACTTACATGCAATACTAACCACTAGTAACAGCACATTGTCTAGAAGATAAAGCACACGTTCATGTCAAGATCAGTTTCTAGAAACGCCAACTTCCGAAAACTTGCACTGGAGGTATCTTCTGTACATCAGCAAGGTTAATAAATACGGCCCGAGGCCTATGGTGCCTGGTCAAAAGTAGTGTGCTTATATAGGGAACAGTGTGCCATTTGGAACACAAACTTTTCTTCTCTATGGTCTCAATTCGTCCCCAATTCCACCTTAGAAATTCCAGTGCATTATAACGTTGAGGGGAGATTCTGGGAGACAGAAAATATCACTCATTTATGTGAAGATTGAAACTACTATTCAAGTGTGAGCCCATTTGTTGGGGAAAGCTGCTCTGAAAAGATACATTAACAAATAATTGACTAAACATGGAAAACAGAAGTCCAGGCAGCGGATGGTTTTTGTTGTAAATAACATGTTTTTATTTCAAAGCCAGGATGCCTAGACCTACATATAGGATTTAGCTGCTGCCGGCCTTGGCAGCGATTCTCTTGTCTCGCTCCTCTGCGATTGTGAGGCGGATACCCTTTCCACGAGGCAGGGACACCCACGGCTTGTTGCCCTGGAGACGGGGAAGGACAAAAGATTAGGACACTTGAAGGGAACGGGTGCAACTCGCATTCAACTATTTAAAGTTAAAAAACAACATTTAAGTTTTAGCCATCAAATCATCAGAACTGTGATAAGTAGAGACAGATCTGAACAGGAAATAGACGTGTTCACAGGACAGGAAAACGACTAAATAAATAGCTTTGAAAAGTGACATTATGCTTTTAAGAAGTGATCATGCTGGTTGGGGAAAAAGGCCAGAATATGAGAACGTATGGTCGACAACTTGATCTCCATCCAAGTCCCCACCCCAGCAGACAGAAGAGTTAAAACACGGTTTGCAGTCTACTTGGTTTGGTATAGATGTGAACCTGCTCTTCATCAATCTAAAGTGTGCCAGCGATTGAGGATAGAACCAGCAGACAATATCACACTGGTACCGAAGACATAGCATTGGCTTTGTTCTACCTCCGTACAATCACACACACGAGTACTGAGCAACTACAGGTGTGTCAAGAAATGGAGGGGTCGAGTTGTCTTCAACGTGTATTTGCATGTTTTGTGGTCCCTCTGTACATGTGGTCGCCTACATCCCAACTCCACTGCTCACCTTGCCAATGATGAAGATGTTTCCCAGCCTGGTGGCGAAGATGTTTCCAGCGCTGTCTTTGACGTGAACCACGTCAAACGAGCCAGGGTGCCTTTCCCGGTTAGTGATGATACCAATCCGCCCCAAATTGGCACCGCCAGTCACCATGCACAGGTTACCTACGAGAAGAAGGAGGAGAGAGGAAGAGGTTTAGAACTGCTTCAGAAGAATGCCGAGTTTGATTGGGTCGTAGTGTTGGTTTGCTTCTAAGAGTGCTTATGGAGCAAATGTCTGAATGAACAGATGTTACCATCCCGTAATGTACCGTTTGTGTCTGCAGAGTACCAAAGCAAACCGTTGTAAATTCACTGTCTTGTGTAAAAAGGTGTCAGAGGCAATGCATCCCTGTCAGCCACGGGATACAGACAGGGAAGGTGGGAAACTAGTTGGTGTGCAGAGGGAGACATAACAGCACTGAACAAGCTGCACCAATTAAATCCTGCTGAATATTTTCTGTTCAATTTCACAAAATAGTTGCCCCACATTGGTAGAGGATGAGAAGCTTCAATTCCTTACTTACATAAAGTGCTTTTGAGTATATAGGTGGGTAGTATATAAAATCCATTAAAATACAAGACAAATCAATCCCACAATCTCTAAACCCATTTCCTCACCGGTATCAGACCATTTCTTTAGGTCACTAGAAGTTGTTTTTTTAAGCTCCATAAAATCATGTTACCTGTGTCGAACTTGATGTGTTCTGTGATCTTGCCGGTGGCGAGGTCGATGCGGACTGTGTCGTTGACCTTGATGAGGGGGTCTGGGTAGCGGATGGTGCGGGCGTCATGGGTCACCAGTGCGGGGACTCCCTTGGTACCCATCAGGTTCTTCTTCACCTTACACAGCTTGTACTGGAGAGGGGGTAAGATGGACGAGAAGAAAGTGAGTGCTTGTTATGTTAAGGCTTTCCATAACCTAGTTTCTAGTCTAGTAACTTAAGCACTTAAATCCAAAAATGTCTCAAAAGTTGATTTGAAAATAGCTAGGTTTTGGGGTCTGAACCCCAACTATACTACACAAACAGAAGTATGCGGAGACCTGCTCTTCAAACATCTCATTCCAAAATCATGAGCATTAATATGGAGTTGGTCTCCCCTTTGCTGCTATAACAGCCTCCACTCTTCTGGGAAGGCCTTCCACTAGATGTTGGAACATTGTTGCTATAACAACCTCCACTCTTCTGGGAAGGCCTTCCACTAGATGTTGGAACATTGTTGCGGGGACTTGCCACATATGCTTCTTCCATTCACAGCTACAAGAACATTGGTGAAGTCGGGCACTGCTGTTGGGCGTTAAGGCCTTGCTATCAGTCGGCGTGCCAATTCATCCCAAAGGTGTTCGATGGGATTGAGGTCAGGGCTCTGTGCAAGCCAGTCAAGTTCTTCCACGCCGATCTCAACAAACCATTTCTTTATGGACCTCGCTTTGTGCACAGGAGCATCTTCATGCTGAAACAGGAAAGGCCCTTCCCCAAACTGTTACCAAAGTTGGAAGCACAGAAACGTCTAGAATGTCATTATATGCTGTAGCGTTAAGATTTCCCTTCACTAGAACTAGGGGGCCTAGCCTGAACATGAAAAAGCTCCCCAGACCATTATTCCCCCACCACACTTTATAGTTGGCACTGTGCATTGGGGAAGATAGCATTCTCCTGGCATCCGCTAAAGTCCATTGGTCTGCCAGATGGTGAAATGTAATTCATCACTCCAGAGAATGCATTTCCACTGCAGGCAAGCTTTACACCACTCCAGAGAACGCATTTCCACTGCAGGCAAGCTTTACACCACTCCAGAGAACGCATTTCCACTGCAGGCAAGCTTTACACCACTCCAGAGAACGCATTTCCACTGCAGGCAAGCTTTACACCACTCCAGAGAACGCATTTCCACTGCAGGCAAGCTTTACACCACTCCAGAGAATGCATTTCCACTGCAGGCAAGCTTTACATCACTCCAGCCGACGCTTGGCATTGCACGTGGGGATCTCAGGCTTGTGTGCGGCTGCTCAGCCATGGAATCCCATTTCATGAAGTCCCCGACAAACAGTTATTGTGCTGACGTTGCTTCCAGAGGCAGTTGAACTCTAGTGAGGGGTCGCAACCGAGGATTTATTTTTACGCATTACACACTTTTACGCATTCCTGCCCTGTGTCCTCTGAATACTTACGTTAATTAGTTCTGTTTTTATTTTATTTATTTTTTTACTTTGAATACATTTCTAAAAACCTGTTTTCACTTTGTCATTATGGGGTATTGTGTAGATTGCTGATGAAAAAAAAAATATATATATATATATATATTTTAGAATAAGGCTGTAATGCAACCAAATGTGGATAAAGTCAAGTGGTCTGAATACTTTCTGAATGCACTGTCAAGTGGTCTGAATACTTTCTGAATGCACTGTGCAGCACAACAAGCACAAGGGATCCGACTGAAATCACATGCGCCATTTATTTACACAAGAAGGTAGAAAACCCAACCATTTCACATTAGGATTCAGTTAATTCTTTTGTTTGGAGCTCAGAACTTCTTAGAGGCATTGGTGAGGGGGTTTTTTCAGCTCGTTGATCAAAACCAAAGTTTGTCTTCATTGCTCCGTCATACAGACGATTCAGCCAATTATAATGGTACTGCTCAACAACAACAACCCGGTGACAACGTGCGTCATACCTGGGCCTCCTCAGCAGTGATGCGGTGAACAGTGAAACGTCCCTTCACATCGTAGATCAGACGGAAGTGCTCTCCAGTCTTCTCAATACTGATCACATCTAGACAGACATAACACATGCATTAAGAGTCAATGATCACATCCAGAACATAGACAAACACAACATTCAGTCTGTCTCGGTTGAACTTGAACAAAACAGCTTTCTGCATGAAATCCCCCCCCAAAAAGGCAATATTTGTCCGTTTCAGTTACCATTACATTCTCATATTAGGAAACACTTCAGATGGTTCAACTGTTATTGACTAACGGAATGAAAGTCGACAATATTTTAGACAAGCTAGACAACATCTCAGACCCCCCCCCCCCCCGACCTTCTCAGCCAATGGGTAGAGGAAGGACGTGAGAAACAAGGAAATGGAATAGAGCTTCTCCCCGCTTGATATGGTCCAGCGAAGGAGAGGTGTGACATGGTGGGCTGAGTCACCTGGTCTAGGAAATTAATCAACGACACCGTGGTCGCCGCTCTTGGCAGCGATAAAGGTGATAAGAACTACTGTGTGTGTTTGTGTGAGGGAATATGCGCACCCGAGAAAAACATGAATGTCTATTGGTTTGGTGGCGTGTAATACGGGAGGTTTGGTGGCGTGTATTACGGGAGGTTTGGTAGCGTGTATTACGGGAGGTTTGGTGGCGTGTAATACGGGAGGTTTGGTGGCGTGTAATACGGGAGGTTTGGTGGCGTGTATACGGGAGGTTTGGTGGCGTGTATACTGGGAGCCCAGAGGTAATCCCTTGAAGTGACCATCTGGTCTTACAGCTACCCAGTAACACCAAGCAGCACCACTATCAAAAAAACTAATGAAAAATCATTCACTGTCCTAAAAGCCCAGAGCAAGCCAGCCATTACCGTTAGTGCCTTACAGCCCATCCATATCCAATTAGACAATTCCTGTAGAGACGAATCAGGGGAGCTTCAGCACCATGTTTAGTGACCTAGGCCCAGGTTGAATCATAATACATCCTATTGATTAGAGCTCAGAACTTCTTAGAGGTATTGGTGAGATTTATTTCAGCTCATTGATCAAAACCAAAGTGTGTCTTCATTGCCCTCTACATTCATCACTGGCTTAGGTGAAAAAACAGATGCGCTGGCGAAAGTAAAGCTAGAAGCAACGAACCCCCAAAAAAATGTGCGATTGCGTCAAGGGAGGATGCATGTAGGACTTTGCTAGTATCGCTCATTCTCTCACCACACTACGACACATGCGATTGGCTTAACCGTTTGCACAGACGGGTTGGTCAACAACTTAAGGAGAATGACACCGGAAGGCATGCGTTACGATTATGACGTCACATAGCAACAGTGACAAGCTGTCACGTGGGAATCATAAGTGATTTGTATCGTATTCTTGATGCCATGTCTTGTGTTGAGGCGTTTTTGACTGATCATGTCAATGTTAAAATGGCAACAAAACTTCTTTTTTTTGTTAAAGCTTTAGCTAACCATCAACTGCAAAGATGTATTTGAAAGACAAATAAACATTGAGAAAATATAGTTTTACATGTTGTCAACAGTCTAAGCCAGTGGTTCTCAACCCTGGTCCTGGGGACCTAAAGGGATGCATGTTTTTGCCCTAGCAACTACACACCTGATTGAAAATCAAAGCCCTTTGATGAGCTGACCATTTTTAAGCAGCCGTATAGTGCTAGGGCAAAAACATGCACCCCTTTTAGGTACCCAGGACCAGCACAGAGCCAGTGGTCTAAGCCAATAGAATCCATTTCCCCCGTAGTTGCACACAAAGTTAAGATAGCCGAAAGCTACGCTTCTGTCAGTCATTGGTCAACAGTACTACTCCTAGCAGGAATGGGAACCACGGACAGACGTGATTCTTCAATGAAGTGTTTATTATTCAATGAAATAAGTTTGTGCATTTTTTTCCTCCATTTGAAAAATATGCCACCAAACAGCTGATCTAAATTTGAACAACTAAGATCCCTGAAAGAATGACAATTATTTACATACTTCTTGATTTTATCTTAAAATAATTTGTGGAAGTGTATACTGGCTGTGTTGTTGCTACGGTGTCTCAAAAAAGGGACAAACTAATAATCCAGGTAGACTTACCCATGAAGCCAGCTGGGTAGGTGATATCAGTGCGGACTTTGCCGTCGATCTTGATGAACCTTTGCATGCAGATCTTCTTGACCTCATCTCCGGTCAGGGCGTACTTCAGACGGTTCCTGAGGAAGATTATGAGGGGCAGGCACTCCCTCAGCTTGTGGGGACCAGTGGAGGGACGAGGAGCCTACAGGGGGAGAATAGGGTTAGGCACTGTAACTATATTAGAGCAGTCAAAAGGTAGATTCACAAAGTAAACAGCATAGTGGTTCAATATCTGCAACTACTAAGTGCATTGAAGCACGAGGCAAAACTCCCAGTGTGGGTCCCAGAATTCCCACATAACAGCGTGAAGCAAACCCATCTTCATACACCGACACCGTGTGACAGAGTGAAGTTTTGCATCTAAATTCGTTGCAATATCTGCAGTGCTGCTTGTGGCAAAGGCACGTTGCTGAGTCTACCTTCATTAACAATATCGGCTATAGACAATGCAGGGACAGCAGACCACTATATACAGGGAGGAGAGAGTACGATAGTAAGTGGGGAATGGGGTTAGGGTGGGAGGGAGGGAAAGCCACAACTGTTCAGTAGATGAAATAGCAAATGACTACAAAAATGCATGTTACAAACACCTTCATTGGTTAAAAACATTTGTAGGGCCACAATCTAGCAACAGACAATTTATGCTTGATACGGAGGTGCCATATGTATGGTGTGATGCAATCGCTGAGCCTCCGGTCGAGTTTCGTACCATGCGCCAGCAAAATTCTCCATTGATGTGATTGGTTGACTGTAGGTGGGGTCTAGTATAAACAAACTTTACAACAGCTCTGCTCAGAAGCACAAGTATTACAGGCCCTGAACAACAGCTCTGCTCAGAAACACAAGTATTACAGGCCCCCTCTTACTACACGTAAAGAGTAGAATTGAGTATGTAGCGCCTTCCAGCAACAGCATAAACGGTTTGCCGTGCTCACTTTAAAAACGTGCTCAATTTAAAAACGTTAAATCGTTTTTTTCTTCTTCAAGTAAGCAAATGTTCTTTCAATAGGAGGGGAACGTGCCTCAAGTTAGGTTGGGTCGCGCGGTGTTCCAACAGCCCAGGTGAGGAACAGGTAGGGAACAAAACAATGAATGACATGTTCGTCGAGAAAATAATGGAAAACTGATTGCTAGATATGAATGACCAACCATTTGTATACTAGTCTGCAACCAGCTAGTAACATTGTGGTTTCAACATAGCTACTTTCTATGTACTTACGAAAACTCCGGTGAGCTTGTCAAGCATCCAATGCTTGGGCGCTGCAACGCGCTTCAGGTGCTTCTTCGGTCCTCGTGCCTGGTAAACAGAAAACAAGGTTAAACAACACAGCAGTACAACTTCACTGGAACAGCCTACCGGACAAACGGCTGTTCGTTTTGAGGTACCATGCGACCTCTGGCTAGCAGATGTTAGCATGCAAGTTACTTATTTGCTATACTGTCCACGAACGCGATTTCCGGCTGGGGCCTACTCGGTGAAAGCACAAGAAAATTTGCTCATTTTACACATTTTCGCCGCACAAGGTGTGCTCAATTACCAAGGCTAGTATTAACTTCGGGAATAGTCTTTTGAACGTAGAAATCGTGGTAACGGAAACATGTTTGGCTGAAATGGGCAGAGTTGATGCTAACCAGCTAGCCGGTGGCTACAATGGTCAAACGAATCGGTTTTTCTAAAATCGTTTCAGAGACTCAGACATAACTTATTATTTAAATACAGGGACTAACCATTGCACAAAGTATATATTTTCATACAATCGCAGTTATATGTGCAATATTATTTTCAGAAAATGTGATGTTTGATGATGATTCGGGAGAAAATCATAAAGAAATACGGCTCACCATGTTGGAGTCTGCGAGGAAAAGGACCTCCCACTTCGAGTCCTTGCAAAATAAGACAGAGTACGGTGCATGATGAGGAACAAACCGAGCATAATTTATTTGGTCCGCTCTCTGGTGTCGAGGAGAATAACTGCGACTGGATGTTCCTTTAAACGTGTCAGAAATGTATTTTATTTAACCTTTATTTAACTTGGCAAACCAGTTAAGAAAGGTTGCTGGATCGAATCCCGAGCTAACAATGTAAAATGCTGTCGTTCTGCCCCTGAACAAGGCACTGTTCCTAGGTAGGCCATCATTGTAAATAAGAAGTTGTTCTTAATTAAATAAAGGTTCAATTTAATACATTTAAAAATGACTAATTCTTATTTACCATAACGGCCTACTGAAAGGCATAAGGCCTCCTGCTGGGATGGAGGCTGGGATTTAAAATAAATATAAATATAGGACAAAACACACATCCCGACAAGAGAGACAACACTACATAAAGAGAGACCTAAAGACAACAACATAGCAAGGCAGCAACACATGACAACACAGCATGGTAGCAACACAACATGGTGCAAACATTATTGGGCACAGACAACAGCACAAAGGGCAAGAAGGTAGAGAACGTAGAGACAACAATCACACAAAGCAGCCACAACTGTCAGTAGAGTGTCCATGATTGAGTCTTTGAGTGAAGAGATTGAGATAAAACTGCCCAGTTTGAGTGTTTGTTGCAGCTCGTTCCAGTCACTAGCTGCAGCGAACTGAAAAGGGGAGGGACCCAGGGATGTGTGTGCTTTGGGGACCTTTAATAGAATGTGACTGGCAGAACGGGTGTTGTATGTGGAGGATGAGGGCTGCAGTAGGTATCTCAGATAGGGGGGAGTGAGGACTAAGAGGGTTTTATAAATAAGCATCAACCAGTGGGTCTTGCTACGGGTATACAGAGATGACCAGTTTACAGAGGAGTATAGAGTCCAGTGATGTGTCCTATAAGGAGCATTGGTGGCAAATCTGATGGCCGAATGGTAAAGAACATCTAGCCGCTCGAGAGCACCCTTACCTGCCGATCTATAAATTATGTCTCCATAATCTAGCATCGGTAGGATGGTCATCTGAATCAGGGTTAGTTTGGCAGCTGGGGGGAAAGAGGAGCGATTACAATAGAGGAAACCAAGTCTAGATTTAACTTTAGCCTGCAGCTTTGATATGTGCTGAGAGAAGGACAGTGCACCATCTAGCCATACTCCCAAGTACTTGTACTACCTCAAGAAATACAGTATCGATTTTTATATTATTGTAGCAGCTACGTAAGTCAGTGTTTGTATTGTAATATATGGTACCCATACATTATATGGCTCTCATTGTGATTCTTATATGATTGTAAATATGTTATATATCAAATTCAATCTATAATAGGCCTAAACACACAGTTGAACTTATTTTCGTAATATTATCTTGATTCTCAAGTCTTGCCTAAATGTCTTCATCAGTAGTAAACAAATACTTTTTGATATGTTCTGTAGCCTGTTTTATCTTCTTTTCCCTGAGCCTCTCTGATTTCCTCCCGCTATCTCTGTCAGGAAATACCAACGCGCAGGACAGAGCCCTTCTGTTTGTGCGGCGCAAGATAATCAAGTCGTTATTCCGGGTGTCCACATGCCGAATGTCACCAGTGACGTCCAGTCCTGCAGCTCGCTTTCCTATGCTTTGAATTCTGTCTACTCAATTCAGTCTGTTACAAGTCATATACTTCTACGCGAAGCCGGTATATTATGCCCGTCTGACCCCTGGTCCTCAGTAAACCTGCAATAGTGTGTATATATATACACAGTCTGTTGAATCCATTTGTTTTCATATGATGGTCCTTGTTTCTTAAAAAAATGTATGCAGTTTCAAATCACCTTTATCTGCAGTGTTTCGGCGTTACACATGCTGCCTGTTGTAGGCCTACAGTCTTGCTTTTGTTATTGGACTCCACCAGGGAACTTTGAGGCATTTTGGAAAAGTTGTCGCTAGAGGGCGACATTTTATAAGAAAGTTATGACCAACCATTTTTCAATCATGTGAACGGTTCTCAACTACAGAAATCATGAGTTTGTGTACAGATAGTGAACTAAATTGTGTAAAAATCTAAATGGTAGACTATAGTACTAATGAGAAACGGAGAGAATATTCAGTTCGGTATTCTTTATTTTCCCAAACATGCAGAGAACAAAAATACAACCATTTAAATATGATCTAGTAATTTACATGGAAATACAAATGAGATGTAAAAAAATAAAATCAACCTCGGATATATTCTTTCCGTCATTTAAATTGCAAAACAAAAGTCAAAAGATGAGACAAATAAAGAAATTAGGTCCACCTCTTAAACAAAAGCCTTCAATTGAAAAAAGGTGTGATTTTAAGAAACTAAGGATCATACAAATCAGCACAGTATCTACTATACAAGTGATTAATTACTATCTGATATTTGTTTCTTTTACAAAGTCAATAGCAAGAAGTTTCTCATCCTAAAACAAAATAAGTCACAAAAATATGTGAAATGTAATAAAGCAAAACGAACCAAAACTAAATCAAAGTAAATGTTCTTGCACTAGTCAGTAGGATCAAATGGTTTCTGTTCAGGAAATTACAGGTTGGTATATCCCAGTAGTGATCTTCAATTTCCTGGGTGTTAAAACGTGGTCTTTCACGTCGTGTTGATGCAATGTGATTCAGGCTTAGGACTCTATTCACTGAAACCTGGAAACTTAGTCAATTGAAACTTTCGGTCTTAAAAAATGAGTTGCACAATTTTTTTTAAATCTCTTTACAATGTAGGTACTGTAAGTAAATCAGTCAATGACTCAATTATCAGTTTGTCATTAGGTCGTCTTCAGCGCTCCCATTCCACCCCAGAAAAACAAACAAAACAAGGCAGCCATCTTTAACAGTATCCTACAGCCTCATTAACAAATAGACTGGAACAGAGTCAAATAGCACCCTATTCCCTTTATAGTGCACTACTTTAGACCAGGACCCATAGGGCTCTGGCCATATGTGCACTACTTTAGACCAGGACCCATAGGGCTCTGGCCATACGTGCACTATATAGGGAATAGGGTGCCAGTTGAGATGTACACATTTACTTTGACAGTAACATAGAGTAGGTAGTGACGGAGTGTCTTGGCTCAGAGCACAGGAGAGAGAAAGACAGAGACAGGAGAAAAGGGAGAGCGAGAGACTCATAGCTCTCTTTGCTTCTTCAGACATCATCCATTTGACATAGAGCAAGAGACTTACAATACATACAGAGAGAGGGAAAGCGAGACGGGGAGATCGGGCAGAAACAAGACAGGACTCCTACAGAGTTACATGAAGACCACAGACTTTGAGACTCAATAATGTATTTAGATATAGACAATACCATAGAGTCCATGGAGACTACACAGGCCTCCTGTCATGTCTGTCTCATACAACCTCTCACACACAGGTACACATCACTCATCTCTCTCGCGCATTCTCTCTCCCTAGCGTCGCATCAAACCCCCTGAACCCTAGGGTAACTGAACAAGTGCCTGTTTCACAGCTGCATTACCGGAACATAATACCATCCATCCATCCTTCAGTCAGTGTGTGTGAGCGTGTGCAGGAGGCCCATGGGAGGTACAACGAGACAGGCCCCAGGCTCTTCTATCCCTCAGTGTTTTCTCTACTGTTAAATATAGATAGGGTCCTGTGGGTTTTGTCCCCTCTTGGTTTCTGTTGAACCATTGGATGTTCACAACCCTTAACGCCACTTCAGGGTCCTTTTACGCCGAGGAATGAATGAAGGTAAACACAAGTTCCCCCTGAAGTAGACATCCTCTCTGACACACACAGACTCACAGAAAAACACAAGACGAAACCCCAGCCCCGTGTCCGCACGCTGTCCTTCTGAGAGAGGAAATGAGCGGGTGGTACAGAGGGGGAAAAAACAAGAGCGCATGCTCTCTTTGGGTCCGTTTGTGGTCATCATTTTTCTTTCAGAGAAAAACTAAGAGGTTGACCCCCCCCCCCAAAAAACTAAAGGACAGTTTCTCTTTCTGTGTGTTTAGGTTAGTATGCGGCAGGGACGTCGGAGTCTGTGTCCATCCAAACAAGAGACTAACAGAAGAATGAAAGAGAGCACAGATCCCCTCCTTCCCTCTCTCTATCCGGTCAACATCCAGCAGGTACGTCTGCTATAAAGTCAAACTCATTCTGTCCCAGCCAGAGTTCAGGCAGCTCATTGGCCCGGTCCAACCCCAGCTCTATGACCAATGACATCAGAACCTCTTCATCCACTGGGTCAGAATCTATGATCCCGCCAGATCCACAACTCTGGTTCCCACCTCCGCCACCTCCAGGGGTACCCCCGACCAGCTGCCCAGCCGAGCCCACCGTGGAGCCCCCAAACCCCCTCTGAGGCCCTGAGTTGAGCCCTGAGGCACCACTGCCTCCAGCCAGACTCTGGTAGTGGGAGTTGAGTTTCTGGAGCTGCATGCTGGCGAGGAGGTGAGGGCTGGTCTGGAGGGTCTGCAGGCAGAAGGGCTGTGGTTTGGAGAGGGATGGAGAGGTGGAGGAGGGAAAGGGGTCATCCCCAGGGGTCTTGGAGTTGACCGTCATCCCAGGGTAGTGGAGCAGGGTGAGGGAGGATGGCGGAGGCTCGCAGTCCTTCATGACGACGTGGGCTGGGCTGGAAAACAGTGTGGTCATCACCTGGGGACACCTGAGAAGGAGGAAGAAATGGTGTTACGATGACATCAAACGGGGACACACACAAGGCGGAAGAGATGACAGGGAGTACTGAAAACATACAGGATTATTCTGTTAACATATTATGACATCATAGTGTTTAGATTAGAGTGATAAGCCTGCTTGGCTTTAAAGTCACCTGCTTCACTAGGTCACCACTAGTAACCTATTCCAAATTGCAGATTGAGACTGGAGACATGGCCCTGCCTGGCAAAAAAATAATATATAACTCATTTAAATTTGGGGTGGGGGCACAAGAAAACAATCTTTAGGTGGGTCACAGCACAGGGAGATGGCACCTTATTCCCTATATAGTGCCCTCCTTTTGACCAGAACCACTGCCCCTGACCTCTAATGACAGTCAGTCAAAAGTAGTGCACTATATTAGGGAGTATGGTGCCATTTTGGATACACGCTAAAGTACCATAGAGGCTCAGAGGGGACTGACTGGCGGTTCATAATAAGGGTTAAAGAAAACAGGACTTTTGAGGACTGAGTCACATGATAGAATACACACATACATATATATATATATATATACACAGTGCCTTGCGAAAGTATTCGGCCCCCTTGAACTTTGCGACCTTTTGCCACATTTCAAGCTTCAAACATAAAGATATAAAACTGTATTTTTTGTGAAGAATCAAGTGGGACACAATCATGAAGTGGAACGACATTTATTGGATATTTCAAACTTTTTAACAAATCAAAAACTGAAAAATTGGGCCCAGCCCCCCTAAGTTAATACTTTGTAGCGCCACCTTTTGCTGCGATTACAGCTGTAAGTCGCTTGGGGTATGTCTCTATCAGTTTTGCACATCGAGAGACTGAAATGTTTTCCCATTCCTCCTTGCAAAACAGCTCGAGCTCAGTGAGGTTGGATGGAGAGCATTTGTGAACAGCAGTTTTCAGTTCTTTCCACAGATTCTCGATTGGATTCAGGTCTGGACTTTGACTTGGCCATTCTAACACCTGGATATGTTTATTTTTTTGCCATTCCATTGTAGATTTTGCTTTATGTTTTGGATCATTGTCTTGTTGGAAGACAAATCTCCGTCCCAGTCTCAGGTCTTTTGCAGACTCCATCAGGTTCTCTTCCAGAATGGTCCTGTATTTGGCTCCATCCATCTTCCCATCAATTTTAACCATCTTCCCTGTCCCTGCTGAAGAAAAGCAGGCCCAAACCATGATGCTGCCACCACCATGTTTGACAGTGGGGATGGTGTGTTCAGGGTTGATGAGCTGTGTTGCTTTTACGCCAAACATAACGTTTTGCATTGTTGCCAAAAAGTTCAATTTTGGTTTCATCTGACCAGAGCACCTTCTTCCACATGTTTGGTGTGTCTCCCAGGTGGCTTGTGGCAAACTTTAAACAACACTTTTTATGGATATCTGTAAGAAATGGCTTTCTTCTTGCCACTCTTCCATAAAGGCCAGATTTGTGCAATATACGACTGATTGTTGTCCTATGGACAGAGTCTCCCACCTCAGCTGTAGATCTCTGCAGTTCATCCAGAGTGATCATGGGCCTCTTGGCTGCATCTCTGATCAGTCTTCTCCTTGTATGAGCTGAAAGTTGAGGGACGGCCAGGTCTTGGTAGATTTGCAGTGGTCTGATACTCCTTCCATTTCAATATTATCGCTTGCACAGTGCTCCTTGGGATGTTTAAAGCTTGGGAAATCTTTTTGTATCCAAATCCGGCTTTAAACTTCTTCACAACAGTATCTCGGACCTGCCTGGTGTGTTCCTTGTTCTTCATGATGCTCTCTGCGCTTTTAACGGACCTCTGAGACTATCACAGTGCAGGTGCATTTATACGGAGACTTGATTACACGCAGGTGGATTGTATTTATCATTAGTCATTTAGGTCAACATTGGATCATTCAGAGATCCTCACTGAACTTCTGGAGAGAGTTTGCTGCACTGAAAGTAAAGGGGCTGAATAATTTTGCACGCCCAATTTTTCAGTTTTTGATTTGTTAAAAAAGTTTGAAATATCCAATAAATGTCGTTCCACTTCATGATTGTGTCCCACTTGTTGTTGATTCTTCACAAAAAAAAAAAACTGTTTTATATCTTTATGTTTGAAGCCTGAAATGTGGCAAAAGGTCGCAAAGTTCAAGGGGGCCAAATATTTTCGCAAGGCACTGTATATATATAAATATTTATTCTGTGTGCTGATCCCACTGCAGACCCCCTCCTGACACACTCCTCTGACCCCCTTCCTGCCCCAGCCCATATTTATGGAGAGGGTAATTGCTACAGGCGGGCATGCAGCTGCACTGGACCGACAACACACCAGCATCTCATGAGCCCTGCCATTGACAGCTGTTGAGGATTTATCGCTGTGTGTGTTCTTCAGTCCTTTGTGTTCATTATTCATTGGCTGATTACTGTCAGGACTGCAGACTGAAATACTGTTCAAATGTATCCTTAGGAAGGAGAGACATTAGGCCCAGATTTAAAAACTGTCAATGCATCCTTATGAAGGGGCTACGTTCAAGTACATCCCTCTTCCTTTCTTCATATGCATCATAGAAAGGAGAGACTATTATAGTTACAGGTTTTTACGATCTCACTCACACACTAAAAGTGGTAGTTGAGAATCTCACTCACACACTAAAAGTGGTAGTTGAGGCACTCAGTGAAACCTCATTAACCTCATCTTCAGACCAAAACTACAAGCACATCATCTGCTTTACACTCAGTTTGTAAATTGTAAAAACAAAAACGTTTTGCAATACACTAAACACAGTTCTCTACATTAGACACATCATTCAAAACGAACAGGTCTCGTGTTTCTTTTGGAAAACACTGCGGTTCAAAATGCCACACTCATTTTACCGATTACCGACACCCAGTGCTGACGTGTGAAAAACACTTATAGCTGATTTCTTCACTTAGAAAAATCAGAGCTTGAGCACTATAAATAGGCTTCAGGTTGGCTTTCTTGGTTTGGGCAACAATGGAGGCCAATTAAAGGAGAGAGAGTTAGAGGGGGATGAAGACAAGCCTATTTGTTAATCCTCTACTGTATTTGTCGTCGGTGTTCATCCTGAAATCTGGATGAAAATGTTGAGAAAGAAACATTTTATTTCCCCCCCTTGCATTTCTGTTTATAGTGTAAATATTTGTACATACTGCATATGTTTGTGCGCATATATGTACGTGTGAGTGCTATGACAAACTGCCGTGGACTCGGAACATGCAAAAGGAACATGCAAAAGACAAGATAGGAGTGTTTTACATTTGTCACGTCCGTGTGTAGTTGGCGTGTATAATAGCTAATCATTTGTTGGTGTGTGCGTGTGGAGTTGATGCAAAAACACAATTTTGAGAAGTCAAAATAGTTTAGAATTTAGTGTTTGGTTTTGCAAGAGGTGTGACGTTTTGCATGCGTGTGTCGAGTCTCTAGAAAAGTAGCCGGAGTCTCAAATCGTGTGGAAGCAACTGTCAAACTGTAAATGCATTCTCCCTTAAGGAGACCATGGACCGCATTCGAATACTTTAAAATGTATCCTTCTCATATCAATGATTACCTCAAGGAGGAAGAATCAGTTTTGTATTGAACAAATCCTAATGAAGAAGGTTTCGTTCACTAAACACTATTTTAACCTGGTGCCAATATCACAAACTGTTTGTTTACAGACAAAAGGTAGGCTATTCAACTCGTATGGGTGGTTTATTTAGCCTATAAACTAATCACACCATGTCAAACAATCACAATAGAAGTTACTTGATTACATGAATCACATCCGCCTCCCTGCAGACGTGGTCCGGACCTGAAAATGAGCATGGAACCCCTCTGTTTCTAGCCAACATCAGCGGTGTCAATTACACAATTACCATGCGTGTCGAGCCAATTAGAACGTGAATCGCTCAATACACACACACACACACACACACACACACACCTTGACCATATGGCGAGGCTGAGCATGGCCACTTGTTTTATAGTAATTGAGTCAACGCTATGGGATGGAGAAACCCGCACAGAAACATTTACAGCCAACAGAATACCACTTTGTCAAAGTAACAAACGTTTTGACAAAGCCCCATTTTCTACCAAATGCTCATTTGGTAAAATAGGCTGAATAGTTGACTAAAAAGCCATACTTTTTAGAGATTCATGTTATGGAGTTGTGTTACGAAATGATAATTAAAGACGTGCGTAAAATGCATGTAATTGGCCAGTTCCAACCGGGAGGCAAATCCCAAAAAGGGCTAAACATTTTAGGGGAAAAGTTATTGGTAACATATGGCAAATAAGTTGACAATTTACCCCATTGCTCTGTGAAATCAAACTATTGTGAATAACTTCCATAAAACGGAACAATTAAAAATTTAAAATAACATACCCTTTAGAAAGCCACTTTTAAACGCAGCTGTAGGTCCGTTTGAGGAAGGCAAATAATGGTAGAAACAAATAGTCAAAATGTAGAAATCAACTCCAACGGAACGCAGGATAACACCACACCCGTAAATGTTTGTTGTCAAAAACTTTGACAATTGTTGTGGTCTATATTTAGTTAGGAATCCGCCGGTTCCTGTTGAGAGCTATAGTCATAAAGTAAACGTTTGAGTCAATATTGTCCTCGTGCTGCGTCTCTCCTCGCTCTGTGCGAAATAACAGACTGTCCGACTCCGGGATAGGTCCCTCACTGTGGTTGTTACTGAATATAAAGTATTATTTTCTCTCTCACACACACGACCCTAAAGTGAGGCGCGTTTGTGGCGGGACAGCATTTAAATCACGGCATGGATTTGTAGAGGAATAGGACTGACGCACCACGGTTATCGCACAATAAACGGTTCATTCCAGTATCGGAGGAAACCAGTTTCCGGAGTTTCGGTCATGAAAGCGCTCTACGGAGGCAGATGTTTTCTATTCTCAGAACGAGCGCTTTTCTCTACAATCACAGATCAAATCCTATTATTGTCTATTCTATTCTACTCCAAACAGACAACTCACTGATTATCATTCACGAGAGAACGCACAGCCTCAACAATCTTTAATGGTCTTGAAACAATAACTGTTGATTTATTTTCACGAGAAAAACAATGTTCACAGGAGGAACCAAATAGAAAACCGTGTGGATATGATCCAGTACGCACGCACGCACCCGCGCACATACAATTGGCCTTAGCCTATTGCGTAGCCCACCTGGAGAGACCGCTATGCTAACGTCTCATCATTAGGGTAGGCCTATTTCATATCTAAAAGGTCATCTGTTACAACTGGCTAAAGGTCAAATAACTCCAAATTATTTGCTAAAATAAAACAACGATAGGAGATAGAGACCTAAACATTTCCCAAGCCTCGAGGTTATCGTCTCAGCATTTTTTTCATCCGTTTTAGCCTAAATAAATATCATATTTTCATTAATTCATTCGAAACAATATACCTACGTCTCAATATAGTCAAAGAGAGAAAAGAACAGAACAGGTGAAGCCAATATTATTTTAGAACGCCAAGCGCCTTAATTCCGTTTGAGTTAAAGGCTCACGAGCATCTGTCTTTAGTCCCGTTGGCGCGCGGAGACAGTTAACATGTAGATGAGGCTCGAGCGTGATGTATGGAAGTTCGTGGGGTCTTCCCCCGTGGGAAAACAGTATGCAAATGAGATGAACGGTTTTCAAGTACCCCTCTAACGTAAAACTAGGCAAAATGGGTAAACACACAGAACGACCGAAGTAAGCGCACATTAACGTCACCTTGAAGTTTTCAATGAGTCTGCTGTGGGATCATTTTAGCAAGCCTCCCATAGAAGTATAGCTTTAAGCAAATATAAGTTGATAACATAATAGACATTGTACCGAACTTTTATCGAATTTGATCATTTATCTAAAACGTCAACTGATGTCCTATTCAAATAATGATGCCATGCCACTCTGGAGGGAAACATGATGTTTAGCATAAAATGTCGTTGGGAAGTCCTGACGGAGTCAGTCCAGTCGCCACACGGGACAGAGCAGGCAGGTGTGCTATTCAACAGCATGAATGGGGAACATAGAGAGATGGGAGTTTGATTTCAGGCAGGGGAGGAGAGGAAACGTTATATAGGCTCTGAGAGTTTCTTTAGAGTAAATATTCATTGAAGTGGGTTGATTAACTTGTTTTTTTGGATGGCATGGCACAAGACATTGCTAACTATGCTTTAAGAAGGTTCTCCTAAAAGAATACATTTGAGAAGTTCTCAAGAAGTTTCGATAAAAATAGAAAAAAAATTAAGGAAACAGTTATTTAAAATATCTTGTGAATCTGGCCCCCTGAAGTTGTCTTATTTCGGTCTCCTTAAGGGGTGTTTGGGGGAGGAATAAGGAACCACACTTCTCTCATGTTCATTCATTTTCTAGGCTCTTTGTGCAACAGCCGTTTAAGAGAGAGCGTTTCAATCAGTTTCGTCTTTCCTATTCACCCATAAACACGCTAATGACTTTCCCTCGTTTCACATTCACTCTGAGGGAAACCACAAGACTGACCACGGCATCCGTAGTGTGAGTGGGTGTGTGTGTGTCCTGGCCATGGTGTTTAAATTACATCCATAAAGATCACAGACAGAACTTTACAACTTCTGTTGCACACATGGAAACCACTTTGATTCACCACTCCTAGGCTACATCTCAAACTGCATCCTATTCCCTTTCTAGTGCACTACCCATATGGCTCTGGTCTAAAGTAGTGCACTACCCATAGGGCTCTGGTCTAAAGTAGTTCACTACCCATAGGGCTCTGGTCTAAAGTAGTTCACTACCCATAGGGCTCTGGTCTAAAGTAGTACACTACCCATAGGGCTCTGGTCTAAAGTAGTACACTACCCATAGGGCTCTGGTCTAAAGCAGTGCACTAACCATAGGGCTCTGGTCTAAAGTAGTACACTACCCATAGGGCTCTGGTCTAAAGCAGTGCACTAACCATAGGGCTCTGGTCTAAAGTAGTGCACTAACCATAGAGCTCTGGTCAAAAGTAGTGCACTAGATGGAAAGGGGTGCCATTTGGAGCACAGATGTCAGTTTGGTGTCAGTTTGGTGCCAGTTTCCTCTTAGGATGTTATTGAAGCTCACGTTGAGAAAAAAAAAGAACCAAAAAAAGAAGACTATTTAACATCAACATACTCAGATACAGATTTCTATTTTATAATAAAACCTGTTACTTACACCATATAATACAGACTGCATTTTATAATAACACAGATTGCATTTTATAAGAAAACAGATTGCATTTTATAAGAAAACATGTTATTTACACCATATAAAAGGCAAAAGTGAACTGTAAAAAAAAAAGTTAAAGTTATACTTCTGTGAAACCAAAAGTAAAATGATACAAAACAATTTTCCACTCCTACAGTACTTCCAGTTGAATTTAAACATGCAGTTTGAATAGGTACAGGACCGAATACACACTTGAAACATTTCATTAGATAGGAGATCGTATCATTGACACGTCGTCTTAACACACAGACTGTGTGAAAATGCTAGGAATGCTCTTCACCTGACACTGAAGTAGTAAAGATCATGTTTAGCACCAAGATCATAACAGATTTGTAGCTCAGTTGGTAGAATCACATTGGTTTGATACCCCTGCTATGTATGGACTGAGGATGATCTTTAACTCTGAGGATGATCTTTATGCTGAGGATGATCTTTAACTCTGAGGATGATCTTTATGATGAGGATGATCTTTATGCCGAGGATGATCTTTAACTCTGAGGATGATCTTTATGATGAGGATGATCTTTATGCTGAGGATGATCTTTAACTCTGAGGATGATCTTTATGGTGAGGATGATCTTTATGCTGAGGATGATCTTTAACTCTGAGGATGATCTTTATGATGAGGATGATCTTTAACTCTGAGGATGATCTTTGTGCTGAGGATGATCTTTAACTCTGAGGATGATCTTTATGATGAGGATGATATTTAACTCTGAGGATGATCTTTAACTCTGAGGATGATCTTTATGCTGAGGATGATCTTTAACTCTGAGGATGATCTTTATGCTGAGGATGATCTTTAACTCTGAGGATGATCTTTAACTCTGAGGATGATCTTTATGCTGAGGATGATCTTTAACTCTGAGGATGATCTTTATGCCGAGGATGATCTTTATGCTGAGGATGATCTTTAATATGGGGATGATCTTTAATATGGGGATGATCTTTAACTCTGAGGAGGACCTTTATGCTGAGGATGATCTTATGCTGAGGATGATCTTTATGCTGAGGATGATCTTTAATATGGGGATGATCTTTATGATGAGGATGATCTTTAACTCTGAGGATGATCTTTATGCTGAGGATGATCTTTATGATGAGGATGATCTTTATGATGAGGATGATCTTTAACTCTGAGGATGATCTTTATGCTGAGGATGATCTTTATGCTGAGGATGATCTTATGCTGAGGATTATCTTATGCTGAGGATGATCTTTATGATGAGGATGATCTTTATGCTGAGGATGATCTTTAACTCTGAGGATGATCTTTATGCTGAGGATGATCTTTAACTCTGAGGATGATCTTTATGCTGAGGATGATCTTTATGCTGAGGATGATCTTTATGCTGAGGATGAACTTTATGCTGAGGATGATCTTTATGCTGAGGATGATCTTTATGCTGAGGATGATCGTTAACTCTGAGGAAGATCTTTATGACGAGGATGATCTTTAACTCCGAGGATGATCTTTAACTCCGAGGATGATCTTTAATTCTGAGGATGATCTTTAATTCTGAGGATGATCTTTATGATGAGGATGATCTTTATGATGAGGATGATCTTTAACTCTGAGGATGATCTTTATGATGAGGATGATCTTTATGATGAGGATGATCTTTATGATGAGGATGATCTTTATGCTGAGGATGATCTTTATGATGAGGATGATCTTTATGCTGAGGATGATCTTTATTCTGAGGATGATCTTTAATATGGGGATGATCTTTATGCTGAGGATGATCTTAATGACGAGGATGATCTTTATATTTTTGTGAAATTCCCCCCAAGATCTAGTATGTTTTGTATCTATCCAGGGGGTGTTAACATGTTACCATAGAGCAGGGTTTCTCAGACTCGGTCCTTGGGCCCCTCCTGGTTGCAAGTTTTGGTTTTTGCCCCAGCACTACACAGCTGATTCGAATAATCAAAGTTTGATGAGTTATATCAATCAGCTGTGTAGTGCTGGGGCAAAACCCAGTGGGGTAACACAAGCCCCCATCATGTCTGCTTTACCCGTTTAACACAAATAACATGCAACATATCCCCACCCTACATGTTTCCCCGGCCTTTCTATCAAATCAAATCAAACCAAATGTCATTGGTCACATGCACGTGTTTAGCAGAGGTTATTGCGGGTGTAACAAAATGCTTGTTCACAATTTTTTCCCTGGCCTAATAATGTAAGAAATAATACATTAAAAAAACTAAATACTGCAAAGTTTCCTAAGAGCTAGAAGCACGGCAGCCCTCTCTGTCAACGCCATTTTCTCTGTACATCTTTCAGTGTAATATTACCACCCCCCCACCTCCCCAAAGTTTAAAAAA
>NC_034189.2:11607444-11619944 GCF_002021735.2 Oncorhynchus kisutch | reverse complement strand
CACTAGGGGTCAACAGCAGTCCACTAGGGGCCCTAGTTAGGTAGTCCACTAGGGGCCCTAGTCAAGTAGTGCTATAGGGGTCAACAGTAATCCACTAGGGGTCCTAGTCAGGTAGTCCACTAGGGGTCAACAGTAGTCAACTAGGGTTCAACAGTAGTCAACTAAGAGCCCTAGTCAGGTAGTCCACTAGGGGTCAACAGTAGTCAACTAGGAGCCCTAGTCAGGTAGCCCACTAGGGGTCAACAGTAGTCCACTAGGGGTCAACAGTAGTCCACTAGGAGCCCTGGTCAGGTAGTCCACTAGGGGTCAACAGTAGTCCACTAGGGGTCAACAGTAGTCAACTAGGGGACCTAGTCAGGTAGTCCACTAGGGGTCAACAGTAGCCCACTAGGGGTCAACAGTAGTCCACTAGGGTTCAACAGTAGTCCACTAGGGTTCAACAGTAGTCAACTAGGAGCCCTGGTCAGGTAGTCCACTAGGGGTCAACAGTAGTCCACTAGGGGTCAACAGTAGTCAACTAGGGGCCTTAGTCAGGTAGTGCACTAGGGGCCTTAGTCAGGTAGTGCACTATGGGTCAACAGTAGTCCACTAGGGGCCCTAGTCAAGTAGTGCACTAGGGGTCAACAGTAGTCCACTAGGAGCCCTAGTCAGGTAGTGTACTAGGGGTCAACCTTAGTCCACTACGGGTCAACAGTAGTCCACTAGGGGTCAACAGTAGTCCACTAGGGGTCAATAATAGTCCACTAGGGGTCAATAGTAGTCCACTAGGGGTCAATAGTAGTCCACTAGGGGTCAATAGTAGTCCACTAGGGGTCGACAGTAGTCCACTAGGGGTCTAAAATAAGGATCTAGGGGTCAACCGTAGTGCACTAGGGGACAACAGTAGTCCACTAGGGATCTACAATAGTGCACTAGGGGTCAACAGTAGTCCACTAGGGATCTACAATAGTGCACTAGGGGTCAACAGTAGTCCACTAGGGATCAAAAAAAGTGCACTAGGGGTCAAACGTAGTGCACTATACAATGGATAGGGTCCCATTTGGGATGCGGCCTCCTGTTGCTTTATCCATGCCTTGGGAAATAAACTTTCCCTTGCTCGTAAAAACTTTACTATTCTGAAAATAAACCGATAAGCAAACAGTGGAGAGAAACAGTTCCTGCCGGATGACGTTGCAGTAAAACTCAGTTAAATGAATTAATCTTAAACTGTAATTTGACCGTCTGACCATCGGAACAGAGGTAACGGTTAAATCCTTCCACTGATCATTTAAGTTTTTCCAAAATGGCCACCAAGGACATATTGACAGACAGCTCATTTAAATGTATTACCAACACTACTGTGTGTGTGTGTGTGTGTGTGTGTGTGTGTGTGTGTACTTCAGAGATACTAGACCTACTGCAGAGAAATCAGTCACAAACAAGTGGTTGTTATTTGGACCCTTGCGGGGCCCATAACTTACCTTGATCACTCCATATAAAAAACTATTACAACTAATATAAACTCAACATCATAGACTCAGGGACTGTGTTGATGGTTATGGCCTGATAACTGTGCATGCCAGGGCAGTAGACCACATTGCCAGGCCATAGTGTGTGTGTGTGTGTGTGTGTTTATTCCAGGCCTGGTGGATAGTTAAAAGGGCTTCCTTTGTTTGGGAGCAAAGGCTTGTAAACACAGCTTTCCCTGGAGAACATTAGGTTCCCTGGGTTGGGAACACTGGAGAACATTAGGTTCCCTGGGTTGGGAACACTGGAGAACATTAGGTTCCCTGGGTTGGGAACACTGGAGAACATTAGGTTCCCTGGGTTGGGAACACTGGAGAACATTAGGTTCCCTGGGTTGGGAACACTGGAGAACATTAGGTTCCCTGGGTTGGGAACACTGGAGAACATTAGGTTCCCTGGGTTGGGAACACTGGAGAACATTAGGTTCCCTGGGTTGGGAACACTGGAGAACATTAGGTTCCCTGGGTTGGGAACATGGGTAAACATTGTGTTCCCTGGGTTGTAAACATGGGTAAACATTGGGTTCCCTGGGTTGGGAACACTGATAAACATTGGGTTCCCTGAGTTGGGAACACTGATAAACATTGGGTTCCCTGAGTTGGGAACACTGATAAACATTGGGTTCCCTGAGTTGGGAACACTGATA
The DNA here is from genome assembly GCF_002021735.2 of Oncorhynchus kisutch. Classification (NCBI taxonomy): domain Eukaryota; kingdom Metazoa; phylum Chordata; class Actinopteri; order Salmoniformes; family Salmonidae; genus Oncorhynchus; species Oncorhynchus kisutch. Next base: position 11,617,792 of record NC_034189.2, on the reverse strand, counting down.
AACATTGGGTTCCCTGAGTTGGGAACACTGGTAAATATTGGGTTCCCTGGGTTGGGAACATGGGTAAACATGGGGTTCCCTGAGTTGGGAACACTGGTAAACATTGGGTTCCCTGGGTTGGGAACATGGGTAAACATTGAGTTCCCTGGGTTGGGAACATGGGTAAACATTGGGTTCCCTGAGTTGGGAACACTGGTAAACATGGGGTTCCCTGGGTTGGGAACATGGGTAAACATTGAGTTCCAGTCTACACTACGCCACAGTTGCCCAGCAACCACATCCTTGTATAAACTGGAACCACTGTAGACTCACAGACTCTCTCTAACATACAACACGGTTGAGGTGTGTGTGTGTGTGTGTGTGTGTGTGTGTGTGTGTGTGTGTGTGTGTGTGTGTGTGTGTGAGAAAGAAGAAGTGAAACAGATGTGACAGGGTGAACCCACGTCCCTCAGTCACAGAAAGAAAGAACAGAGACGGGGAAGAGAGAAGAGAGGAAAGAATGACACCACCTTCATTTAACTGCACGGATCGAATTCCCAACAGAGTAAGAAGAGAGAGAGATACAGAGAGAGATACAGAGGGGAGAGAGAGAGAGAGAGAGAGAGAGAGAGAGAGAGAGAGAGAGAGAGAGAGAGAGAGAGAGAGAGAGAGAGATAGATAGATAGATAGATAGATAGATAGATAGATAGATAGATAGATAGATAGATAGATAGATAGATAGATAGTAAATGTGACAAGACCGAAATTGCCTTTCTTTTTACCCCTCATCCCATTTTGATCCCTTCTCTAGTCCCTAACCCCCTTCACTAGTCCCTAACCCTAGACCCATCTTATTCCCAATGCCTAGTCCCTAACCCACTTCACTAGTCCCTAAACCCCTTCACTAGTCCCTAACCCCCTTCACTAGTCCCTAACCCCCTTCACTAGTCCCTAACCCCCTTCACTAGTCCCTAAACCCCTTCACTAGTCCCTAACCCCCTTCACTAGTCCCTAACCCTCTTCACTAGTCCCTAACCCCTTCACTAGTCCCTAAACCCCTTCACTAGTCCCTAAACCCCTTCACTAGTCCCTAAACCCCTTCACTAGTCCCTAAACCCCTTCACTAGTCCCTAACCCCCTTCACTAGTCCCTAATCCCCTTCACTAGTCCCTAACCCTAGACCCATCTTCTTCCCAATGCCTACTCCCTAACCCACTTCACTAGTCCCTAACCCCCTTCACTAGTCCCTAATCCCCTTCACTAGTCCCTAACCCTAGACCCATCTTCTTCCCAATGCCTACTCCCTAACCCCCTCCACTACTCCCTAATCCTCTTCGCTAGTCCCTAGCCCCCTTCCTCATCCCAAAACCTACTCCATAGCCCCCTTCACTAGTCCCTAACCCTATCCCTCTTCCTCTTCCCAAAGCCTACTCCCTAGCCCGCTTTGCTAGTCCCTAACTCAAGCCACCTTCACTAGTCCCTTGCACCCCCTACCCCTATACACAGTGAAGACAGGTATACTTCTTACCATTGCTCTTAGCCACTAGCATAAGACATTAGCTCCTACTCCCTAGCCCCTAGCGTAAAACAATAGCTCCTACTCCCTAGCCCCTAGCGTAAGACAATAGCTCCTACTCCCTAGCCCCTAGCGTAAAACAATAGCTCCTACTCCCTAGCCCCTAGCTTAAGACAATAGCTCCTACTCCCTAGCCCCTAGCGTAAGACAATAGCTCCTACTCCCTAGCCCCTAGCGTAAAACAATAGCTCCTACTCCCTAGCCCCTAGTGTAAGACAATAGCTCCTACTCCCTAGCCCCTAGCGTAAAACAATAGCTCCTACTCCCTAGCCCCTAGCGTAAGACAATAGCTCCTACTCCCTAGCCCCTAGCGTAAGACAATAGCTCCTACTCCCTAGCGTAAGACAATAGCTCCTACTCCCTAGCCCTTAGCGTAAGACAATAGCCTCCAGGGTTTTCTATGGATCAAAAATGGGCGTATCTTATCCATCTTGGCGCTGTACAGACTTTTTCAGCATTTTTAAGGCAATTTCCATCAATTCTATACACTTCCCCATGGAGCTGCACATTTTTTTTTTTGCAGTTGAAAGCTAATTTCCTGTAATTCTAAACATTTTTCAATGCTGCTGAGAGCAAATGTTGCAGTTTCCTGCATTTCTATGTTACAGCTTTCTTCTAAAATAGATTTTTTTTTAAATGGCCCCTCATCAATCTACATATATTACCCCATAATGACAAAGCAGAAACAGGTTTTTAGACATTTTTGCTAATTTATTTAAAAAAAGAATAATTGGAAATATCACATTTACTCTCTGTCTGTCTGTCTGTCTGTCTGTCTGTCTGTCTGTCTGTCTGTCTGTCTGTCTGTCTGTCTGTCTGTCTGTCTGTCTGTCTGTCTGTCTGTCTGTCTGTCTGTCTGTCTGTCTGTCTGTCTGTCTGTCTGTCTGTCTGTCTGTCTGTCTGTCTTTTCCTCCCCTCCAAATCTCTTTCTCTCTCTGTCTCCCTCCCTCTTTCTGTATGTGTTTTGAGAGACTAGGCCAGATTAGAAAAGGAATCCGGCCCTTGTTTATTGTTCCAGTTCTCCTCTACATATCAGAAAGGACTACTGCTCCAGATATGATGAGTCAATGTTTTGACTCGTGGAAAAAGTGCTGGCAAAACAAATCTAGAATTCCTAATAAATGTCAAGCCAGAGAGCACGTAGGCTTCTCTCTCTCTCCTAATGTTTATCCCTCTCTCCGTCTGTCTGTCTGTCTGTCTGTCTCTCTCTCTCTCTCACTCTATGTCTGTCTGTCTGTCTGTCTCTCTGTCTGTCTCTCTGTGTCTGTCACTCTCTCTCTTTCTGTCTCTGTCTGTCTGTCTGTCTGTCTGTCTCTCTGTCTGTCTCTCTGTGTCTGTCTCTCTGTGTCTGTCTCTCTGTGTCTGTCACTCTCTCTCTTTCTGTCTCTGTCTGTCTGTGTCTGTCTCTCTTACACTCTGTCTGTCTGTCTGTCTGTCTGTCTGTCTGTCTGTCTGTCTGTCTGTCTGTCTGTCTGTCTGTCTGTCTGTCTGTCTGTCTGTCTGTCTGTCTGTCTGTCTGTCTGTCTGTCTGTCTGTCTGTCTGTCTGTCTGTCTGTCTGTCTGTCTGTCTGTCTGTCTGTCTGTCTGTCTGTCTGTCTGTCTGTCTGTCTGTCTGTCTGTGTCTCCGTCTCTGTCTCTCTGTCTCTGTCTGTTTGTCCATCCCTCTCTCCTGTGGCCTGGCCCTCTATAGAAGGTACTACAACAAAACAATACAGTCAGTAATCAGGTCAAGGCCCACTGATCCTGTCATTGTCCTTCGCTGCTCGTCCGAAATGGAACCCTATTCCCTATATAGTGCACTACTTTCCACCAGGACCCATATGGCTCTGGACAACACTTGTGCACTATATAGGGAATAGGGTTGTAGTATAAAGTAGTGCACTATATAGGGAATAGGGCTGTAGTATAAAGTAGTGCACTATATAGGGAATAGGGCTGTAGTATAAAGTAGTGCACTATATAGGGAATAGGGCTGTAGTATAAAGTAGTGCACTATATAGGGAATAGGGCTGTAGTATAAATTAGTGCACTATATAGAGAATAGGGCTGTAGTATAAAGTAATGCACTATATAGGGAATAGGGCTGTAGTATAAAGTAGTGCACTATATAGGGAATAGGGTTGTAGTATAAATTAGTGCACTATATAGGGAATAGGGCTGTAGTATAAAGTAGTGCACTATATAGGGAATAGGGCTGCAGTATAAAGTAGTGCACTACACAGGGAATAGGGCTGTAGTATAAAGTAGTGCACTATATAGGGAATATGGCTGTAGTATAAAGTAGTGCACTATATAGGGAATAGGGCTGTAGTATAAAGTAGTGCACTATATAGGGAATAGGGCTGTAGTATAAAGTAGTGCACTATATAGGGAATAGGGCTGTAGTATAAAGTAGTGCACTATATAGGGAATAGGGCTGTAGTATAAAGTAGTGCACTATATAGGGAATAGGGCTGTAGTATAAAGTAGTGCACTATATAGGGAATAGGGCTGTAGTATAAAGTAGTGCACTATATAGGGAATAGGGCTGTAGTATAAAGTAGTGCACTATATAGGGAATAGGGCTGTAGTATAAAGTAATGCACTATATAGGGAATAGGGCTGTAGTATAAAGTAGTGCACTATATAGGGAATAGGGTTTTAGTATAAAGTAGTGCACTATATAGGGAATAGGGCTGTAGTATAAAGTAGTGCACTGTATAGGGAATAGGGCTGTAGTATAAAGTAGTAAACTATATAGGGAATAGGGCTGTAGTATAAAGTAGTGCACTACACAGGGAATAGGGCTGTAGTATAAAGTAGTGCACAATATAGGGAATAGGGCTGTAGTATAAAGTAGTGCACTATATAGGGAATAGGGCTGTAGTATAAAGTAGTGCACTATATAGGGAATAGGGCTGTAGTATAAAGTAGTGCACGCCCGTCCAGCATCACTAGGGCGCCATTTGGGACGCAGCCTTCTGTCCCATTTAGAATGCAGCCTTCTGTCCCATTTAGAACTGACTGGCTGCTCAACTCCACAGGGCCGCTCTGACATTGACAACACCTTACACACACACACACACACACACACACACACACAGTTCAGTTTTCCGGTGATTGAGCCCAGTGCATCCTGATGGGCAGGTTGAGACAGACAAGCACCAGAGAGGAAGTACCAGGCAGGAAACAGGAAGTACAGGGGCGGGACAGGAAGTGACTCAGCTGCCAATCTGGGAAGGGACTGAGAGCACTGGAGAGAAGGGTAGTGGGCCACGGTACTGTGTGTGCACGCTAGGTATGGGTGTGTCCTCTAGGTATGGGTGTGTATGTGTGTGTGCTAGGTATGAGTGTGTGTGTGTGTGTCCTCTAGGTATGGGTGTGTGTGTGTGAGTCCTGATAGTGCTGTCAAATCTCTCTCCTCAAAGCTAAGCCTATTGTACCTATCCTGTGTTTGAATGCACATACTAGCAGACCTATCCTGTGTTTGAATGCACATACTAGCAGACCCCTTATGTCAGACACATTGCTTCCTACTCAATGGTATTTTGGTTTGTGGATATTGGAACACAGAGGACTTACTAGAGAGACAGAAAACACTGGAAAATATTACTCTTCTACTCTTTGAAGGAATGAGGAAGGGAGGGAGAGAAAGAGGGGACTTTTGTGTTTGTTTTTGCACAGGCTGTGCTGGGAATCGTTCAGGAGAAAATCTGAGAAAACATAGAGAGAGAGCAAGAGAGAAAGGGAGAGAGAGAGAGAGAGCTAGAGAGAAAGAGACAGAGAGAGAGAGAGAGCGAGAGCAAGCGAGAGAGAGAGAGAGAAAGGGAGAGAGAGCTAGAGAGAAAAAGACAGAGAGAGAGAGCTAGAGAGAAAGAGACAGAGAGAGAGAGAGAGAGCGAGAGCAAGTGAGAGAGAGAGAGAGAGAAAGGGAGAGAGAGCTAGAGAGAAAGAGACAGAAAGAGAGAGCTAGAGAGAGAGAGAGAGAGAGAGAGAGAGAGATAGAGAGAGAGACAGAGAGAGAGACAGAGAGCGAGAGCAAGCAAGAGAGAGAGAGAGAAAGGGAGAGAGAGCTAGAGAGAAAGAGACAGAGAGCGAGAGAGCGAGAGAGAGAGAGAAAGGGAGAGAGAGAGAGCTAGTGAGAAAGAGACAGAGAGAGAGAGAGCAAGAGAGAGCAAGAGAGGACATACAGATGTTGAATGTCTGAAGACAAACAGGCAGTAAGACAGACAGACCGGTTCCACACACACAATCCAAGTTCAGGTCTACAGAACCACTCAAGGGGGTTAGGTCCAAAATAAACGGTTTCTTCAATCTAAGATAAGACTTGAACTAACCCACAGGCTGTATCCCACATGACACCCCATTCCCTCATCTGTCATCTGATGACAGGAGTTCCCACATATGCTGAGCACTTGTTGGCTGCTTTTCCTTCACTTTGTGGTCCGACTCATCCGAAACAATCTCAATTTGGTTGAGGTCAGGGGATTGTGGAGGCCAGGTCATCTGATGCAGCACTCCATCACTCTCCTTCTTGGTCAAATAGCCCTTACGCAGCCTGGAGGTGTGTTGGGTCATTGTCCTGTTGAAAAACAAATGATAGTCTCACTAAGCCCAAACCAGATGGCATGGCGTAATGCTGCAGAATGCTGTGGTAGCCATGCTGGTTAAGTGTGCCTTGAATTCTAAATAAATCACTGACAGTGTCACCAGCAAAGCACCCCCACACCATCACACCTCCTCCTCCATGCTTCACGGTGGGATCCACACATGCAGGGATCATCCGTTCACCTACTCTGCGTCTCACAAAGACAAAATCTCAAATTTGGACTCCAGACCAAAAGGACTTTTGTTGAATGAGTAGTTGTTCTAGAACTTTTGACCCGTACATGTAGGCTCCTTTCTGCTACTCGACCTGTATTGTCTGTTAATTAACCTTGTCCTGATATCACCAGGGGTCAAAGGTCACATAGTTTTGATTAGCTGACTTGCAGGTTTTGAAGGTTGTGGGATTCTCCCAAATGGCACCCTATTCTTTATGTAGTGCACTACTTTAGACCAGAACCCTATGGGTAGTGCTCTACCCATAGGGCTCTGGTCTAAAGTAGTGCTCTACCCATAGGGCTCTGGTCTAAAGTAGTGCTCTACCCATAGGGCTCTTGTCTAAAGTAGTGCTCTACCCATAGGGCTCTGGTCTAAAGTAGTGCACTACCCATAGGGCTCTGGTCTAAAGTAGTGCTCTACCCATAGGGCTCTGGTCTAAAGTAGTGCTCTACCCATAGGGCTCTGGTCTAAAGTAGTGCACTACCCATAGGGCTCTGGTCTAAAGTAGTGTACTACCCATAGGGCTCTGGTCTAAAGTAGTGCACTACCCATAGGGCTCTGGTCTAAAGTAGTGCACTACCCATAGGGCTCTGGTCTAAAGTAGTGCTCTACCCATAGGGCTCTGGTCTAAAGTAGTACACTACCCATAGGGCTCTGGTCTAAAGTATTGCCTGATATCAGGACAAGGTTAATTAACAGACAATACAGGTCGAGTAGCTGGTGCTGCCTTGTCAACTCCTATAGCGCTAAGACAACTTGGAGAGAATCTCTCTGACCTATTTCTGTCTTATTTCTCTGGGGTATCTCCGGCTTATTTCTCTGGACTATTTCTCTGGGCTTATTTCTCTGGGCTATTTCTCAGGCCTATTTCTCAGGCCTATTTCTCTGGGCTATTTCTCAGGCCTATTTCTCAGGCCTATTTCTCTGGCCTATTTCTCTGGGCTATTTCTCAGGCCTATCTCTGGCTTATTTCTCTGGTTTATTTCTCTTGGCTTATTTCGCAGGCCTATTTGTCTGGGCTTATTTCGCTGGGCTATTTCTCAGGCCTATTTCTCAGGCCTATTTCTCTGGGCTATTTCTCAGGCCTATTTCTCAGGTCTATTTCTCAGGCCTATTTCTCAGGTCTATTTCTCAGGCCTATTTCTCAGGCTTATTCCTCTGGCCTATGTCTTAATCCTTATGACCTTCCATCGTTCCTTTTACAGATCAGATTGACCTCTGACATATGATACCTGAGGTTACCTGTGACTTCAGTCAGTCTTTGTCTAGGATATTCTATGTACAGTCTTCAACAACCACCCTGCTCACACCAAACCAAGACATTCTGTACACTCTACGTTTACCCCGTCTACCCCGGTGTCTCTTTTTGCGATGTCACAAGTCCTCCGTCTCTGTGTGTGTGATGGTCTGAAAGGAGGCCCGGTTGATAGCCCCTAACCCTAACCCTGGGTCTGGCTCTGTGTCTGGGTCTGGGTCTGGTTCTGGGTCTGTGTCTGTGTCTGGGTCTGGGTCTGGGTCTGTGTCTGGGTCTGGGTCTGTGTCTGTGTCTGTGTCTGGGTCTGGGTCTGTGTCTGTGTCTGGGTCTGTGTCTGTGTCTGTGTCTGGGTCTGAGTCTGGGTCTGAGTCTGTGTCTGGTTCTGTGTCTGGGTCTGGTTCTGGGTCTGTGTCTGGGTCTGGCTCCATTGTTCCAGGGTGGTTAGGGGGCTGTCCTAGCTGATGGGGCCCAGAGAGGCTGCAGCCAGCTGGGGAAGGGGACAAGGAGCTTTGGTTTCTCTCTGGAACTCATGTAGAACAAAGTGCTTTGTGTTTTCCCTTCTCCTTGTACCTCACGTTGCTAAGGTCATCGTGGGTAAACATTCCTCTCTTGTGTACACACTATTACAGATACGAACACACACACACAGAAATGAAAACACACACATAGATACGAACACACGCACACACACATAGATATGAACACACACACAGATACAAACACACACACACATAGATACGAACACACACATAGATAAGAACACACAGACACACACACATAGATACGAACACACACATAGATACGAACACACAGATAGATAAGAACACACAGACACACACATAGAAATCTAAGGAAGTCTCTAGATTTTGCTCGCCTGAAGTAGAGTATATTGTGATAAATTGCAGGCCACACTACTTGCCTAGAGAGTTCTCAGCTATACTTTTCGTGGCTGTTTATTTACCACCACAGACAGATGCTGGCACTAAGACAGCACTCAGTCAGCTGTATAAGGAAATAAGCAAACAGGAAACCACTCACCCAGAGGCGGCGCAACACATCTGCCACACTGATCCTCAACACTGGAGCTCCCCAGGGGTGTGTGCTCAGTCCCCTCCTGTACTCCCTGTTCACCCACGACTGCATGGCCAGGCACGACTCCAACACCATTATTAAGTTTGCTGACGACACAACAGTGGTAGGCCTGATCACCATGACGAGACAGCCTATAGGGAGGAGGTCAGAGACCTGGCTAGGTGGTGCCAGAATAACAACCTATCCCTCAATGTAACCAAGACTAAGGAGATGATTGTGGACTACAGGAAAAGGAGCACAGAGCAGGTCCCCATTCTCATCGATGGGGCTGTAGTGGAGCTTCAAATTCCTTGGAGTCCACATCAACAACAAACTAGATTGGACCAAACACACCAAGACAGTCGTGAAGAGGGCACGACAAAGCCTATTCCCCCTCAGGAAACTAAAAAGATTTGGCATGGGTCCTGAGATCCTCAAAAGGTTCTACAGCTGCAACATCGAGAGCATCCTGACCAGTTGCATCACTGCCTCGTACGGCAATTGTTCGGCCTCTGACAGCAAGGCACTTCAGAGAGTAGTGCGTACGGCCCAGTACATCACTGGGGCTAAGCTGCCTGCCATCCAGGACCTCTACACCAGGCGGTGTCAGAGGAAGGCCCTAAAAATTGTCAAAGACCCCAGCCACCCCAGTCATAGACTGTTCTCTCTACTACCGCATGGCAAGCGGTACCGGAGTGCCAATTCTAGGACAAAAAGGCTTCTCAACAGTTTTTACCCACAAGCCATAAGACTCCTGAACAGATAGCCAAATGGTTTATCTTATATGCATAGTCACTTTAACCATACATTCATGTACATACTACCTCAATTGGGCCGACCAACCAGTGCTCCCGCACATTGGCTAACCGGGCTATCTGCATTGTGTCCCACCAACCTCAATCAGCCTGATTAACCAGTGTCTGTATAAAGCCTCGCTAGTCTTTTTTCAAATGTCTTTTTACTGTTGTTTTATTTCTTTACTTACCTTCACACACACACACACACACACACACACACACACACACACACACCCAAAAAATTCCCGCACCATTGGATAGAGCCTGTAAGTAAGCATTTCACTGTAAGGTTGAAACCTGTTGTATTCGGCGCACGTGACAAATAAACTTGATTTGATTTGAGATACGAACACACACATAGATACAATGACACACATAGATACAATGACACACATAGATACAAAGACACACATAGATACAAAGACACACATAGACACACACACACTGTGTGTGTGTGTGTAATAGTGTGTGTGTGCGTGTGTGTGTGTGTGCGTGTGTGTGTGTGTGTGTGTAATAGTGTGGGTGTGTGTTATAGCAGCTGGTTAGTCTTGTTTGAGGTGGGGCCTTCTTAATGACGTTAAAGGTCGTATGAGGTTACAGCCTGACCTGGCAGAGAGGAAACAAGGGGAGTCTTTATCATGGCCAACACACTACACAAATACCCTCTATCTCAGAGAGGAGTCTTTATCATGGCCAACACACTACAGAAAGACCATCTATCTCAGAGAGGAGTCTTTATCATGGCCAACACACTACAGAAATACCCTCTATCTCAGAGAGGAGTCTTTATCATGGCCAACCCTCTACAGAAAGACCATCTATCTCAGAGAGGAGTCTTTATCATGGCCAACACACTACAGAAATACC